>NC_048414.1:29153451-29163096 GCF_013103735.1 Etheostoma cragini
GTGAGGACTGGAGGGATGTGATCAGGTCTCTTGGTCTTAGTGAGGACTGGAGGGATGTGATCAGGTCTCTTGGTCTTAATGAGGACTGGAGGGATGTGATCAGGTCTCTTGGTCTTAGTGAGGACTGGAGCAGTAGCGTTCTGGATCAGCTACAGCTGATTGATTTTTTTTTTAGGGAGACCTGTAAAGACCCCCTTACAGTAGTCAAGTCTACTGAAGATGAAAGCCTGGACTAGTTTTTGTTTCCTGCATGCTGGTGGGCTCGTGGTTCTGATGAACCGGGCCAGCGTTAGTACTTCTCCTGTGAATCATGGAGTTAGTACCCAAGGACTCACTCACTGTGTTGTTCTGCTGATGATCAGTACAGATATCTTGGTTTCTGATGGATGCTTTTTAACTGTTGTTATTTGGGGTTTATTTAGTTATGTTTATAGAAATATTAAGATTATTTAAAGAGACTGAATAGCCACACTGTTACCAGCTTCCACACCTCAATATGAGTCCTGCGTGAGGGATCCATTACACGTCATCGGCCCCTGTTTGTTCTGACTGTGTTAGTACGTTGGAGGGCATTCTCCTCCCGTGTTACCTTTTTGAATGTAGTCCTCGTGTACTCCCCAGGTGCTCCAACGTGTCAGACCTCCCTGCTGGTTTCTCTGTGTGTCCGCCTGTGCTGCTCCAGTCCAGCCTGGAGTTCCCCTTCAGCCAGGCCCAGACCCAGCTGCAACACAAGGCCGGACAGGGACGGATCTCCCCCTGTGGAGCAGGTAGGATCATCATGCACACACAGTTTGGTCTGAGTGACCAGAAGAAGTACTGAAGAAATCATAATAAATACTAATTATAGTCCATCTGGCCTTCTATTCCATCTTTATGAGAAAATATTAAAGGGTAACTACAGTTTTTTTTCAACCTGGACCCTATGTTCCCATGTTCTGTGTCTAAGGGACTGATGGGAACAACAGTCTTTGACACTGGTCCAGTATTAAGAGAGATCTCTGCAGTCTGCAGTGGAGAAACAAGCTCCAATGGAAGTTAATGGGACAAATGTCCAGCTTGTGTTTACCTTCACTAAAGTGCTCAATTTGTCACTGACAGACTCAGATTAATATTCTACATGTCTGACAACATTATGGAAATGATTTCTAAGAAAGTTGACTATCTGTTAAAGAGTAAAATCCTTTAAATTGCATTCGCTAAACTCACCAGACTCCATGTAAATAAATGATTTTAGCATCGTAAAATACACATTGATTGAATAATAATCTGAGTCTGTCAGTAGAACAGAACGTTTTGTTGCCCCATAGGGTTCCACTGGTTACAGCGTTCACACATAATACTGGACCAAAGCTTGTTGTTCCTATCAGTTACACACGCACACACACACACACACTCACACAGGGAAATAGGTTGAAACAAAGGGTAGTTACCCTTTCCTTTCATGAAACATTTACTTCCCAGTATTTACTTCCCAATATTGAGTACTACTGAGTATTTAAAAATGTTGAGTCTGTCAAACCTCAGTGACCAGAGGCAGGAACAGCAGCTCCCACTGTGCAACTAAAGGTCTTCGGCTTCTGTGGGATTCAGGGCCCAACATTCATTCCATATGCATTGTAAAGTTGGATTAATGTTGTTACAACATTTCTATTGACTGATCCCAGAAGTCTTTCAGCAGAATAAACTGATTTCCTCTAATATAAGTCGTAAATTCATCAATAAAGAAGTAGTGTTTAGGAGCTCAGCGAGTCTCTGTGTGTCAGCCATCAGCTGGTGTGATGTGGCGGAGCAGCCGCTAGATGTCACCGCCAACGGCTACAAACACGGAGTCACCAAGAAGGCGTCTGGCACGGCTGCAGTCAGGTAGCACTCACTCTTATTATGAGGATAGAAATGTCCAGCTGGAACAATCCCAGATTTAGCTGTTTAATTAATTGTCTCAGATACAATTGGGATTAACAAAATAGGTTTATGTTGATTTTTTTCCTCTGTGTTTTTTGAAGCTTTTTCCGACATGTATCCCTTTTTGTAACGTTCTTTTGTCATTTCTTTTCTCCGACTGAATGAAAGTAGTTACCTTGTGAAGAGGGATGGTTGGACGGAACCATCCACTTTATTTTCCTTGACTATTTGGTTAAATGTAACCCAAATATCTGATATAGAAACCTTTTGAAAATGGGATTTCCCTTTGACAACAGGAGGGTTAGCAAAAATCCGGATTATTTAAAAATAAATTGAGAATTAGATATAGTGTATATGTAATACTTGTTGTAGTCCGATACAAATAATAAGTCACGGTTTACTCATTTGGACCAAATTGGAGTGACATGTTATAACATGTTGTTATTTGTTATTTATGTATTTGACATTGACCCTGTTCAGCACTTTGGTCAACTGTTGTTGTTTTTAAATGTGCTATAGAAATAAAATTGACATTGACGTTGACATTTCTGCTTGTTTGTGTCTTCAGGTCTCGTCTGTGTAAACTAGAGCTGTTTCATAACTTCCTGTCTCTGGTAGCGGCCACGGATCCCTCAGCCCTCCCCCCCTCCCTCAGGTACCGAACACTAGACTCTTTCATAACCTCTCTGTGTTTCAAACCACCCCAAACACTACTAGAGGTCTCCAAACCAGGGTCTGGCCTGTATCAATTTTTCCTTTTGGGTAACTTTCCTCTCATCTGCTGCTCAAGCATGTCCAATCGACAGTGAAGCAAACTACCCACAACGATACGTCCACATATGTCCCAGTCCTCACGAGTAACAGCATCATGAATATGTCCCAGTCCTCACGAGTAACAGCATCATGAATATGTCCCAGTCCTCACGAGTAACAGCATCATGAATATGTCCCAGTCCTCACGAGTAACAGCATCATGAATATGTCCCAGTCCTCACGAGTAACAGCATCATGAATATGTCCCAGTCCTCACGAGTAACAGCATCATGAATATGTCCCAGTCCTCACGAGTAACAGCATCATGAATATGTCCCAGTCCTCACGAGTAACAACATCATGAATATGTCCCAGTCCTCACGAGTAAGCATCATGAATATGTCCCAGTCCTCACGAGTAAGCATCATGAAGACGACGTGCAACAGGGCTCAAAGGAACGACGCTACTGCACGCACTGGGACATCGTCCTTCAGATGTTGTCACGTAGCCTGCTCGAGATTACAACAAAGTGTGTGTGTGTGTGTGTGTGTGTGTGTGTGTGTGTGTGTGTGTGTGTGTGTGTGTGTGTGTGTGTGTGTGTGCATGTGTGTGCATGTGTGTGTGTGTGTTTGTGTTTGTGTGTGCATATTTATGTGTGCTGTGGCTCTCACTGTGTATTTGTAGGTTACATTTAGTGTTCACATTACATGTGTTAGCCTGTTCACATGGTGTGTGTGTGTGTGTGTGTGTGTGTGTGTGTGTGTGTGTCAGAGAGAGAGAGAGGGCTGAGGATCATCTCCAAAGGGAGAACAGTGGTCTCTCTGTCTATCAGCATTTTAGCAGATAACCTGATCCCAGGCTTGCCTCCACATGGATGGGCACACACTCATACCCACTCATACACACTCATACACACTCATACACACAGCCCCAGGATACAATGACACAACTTTATACAACAATGGCATGTCTGGTAGGGAGAGACCACTGAGGTCAGTGTCATTGGTCTGCACTCATAGAGTTTTGTGTCTGATAGGACATAAACGATAGATTTAGATACTAATAGATTTTGTTGTTAATGAAGTAACGTGATTGTGGGTTGGCACATGCTAAGCTTCTAACAGTTGGCTTGTAGACATATTTTCAGTCACGGTGACACAGGTGTTACTGCTAACATTAATGATGGCTCTGTTCAGGTGTCCCAGGACGCCATCGCTGTCACTCTGTCACCGACTGCAAACACAAATACAAAACACAAGTATATAGATTACAAGTAATTTACATTTTGTTAGTGTCACATCATTGTTGTTTTTTGTCTTAAGATAAATACAGACTATCATCAGACTTATTCATCAGTAACAATATCTGCATCTATAGCAAAAGCATTAAACCGAAACGCTGCATAGATTAATTCTTTAAATAAAAATGTTGGCAGCGCTATGAGCTAAGCAGTGGAAAAGATTCCACATGGCCATGATGGCATAAAAACAGACTTCCATTGTCATACAAGACTCTCCTGCCTAGTTTCCATTCAGAGAGCGCTGGTGGAATTGAATCTCTCTTCCAAAACGAATACAGGCCAAACCAAGGACTCATCTACTTCTTATGTAACACACAGAACACAGTGTTTTCACTCATTACAGCAGAGAGGTTTGTTCAAATGAGCATGTAAACACAAGGAGAAAAAGGTTCTTCCCCTCATTCTTCTTTTAATTGTTTTGTTTGTAACTGTGCATCTGTTCAGGGGCGCAGGGCTGCAGACCTACGGGGACTACAAGCAGGCCTCCCAGGGGTTTCAGCAGGCCTGGCAGCAGCTCCGCAGCCAGGCCTTCCCTCTGTGGCCACGCAGCGACAGAGACCTCCTGCTCTTCCACTGAACACCCTGCAGGGCTGGGGGGGGGGGGGGGGGGGGGGGGGCAGACCGAGCCTAAAGATGTGTATTGTATTCTGATATACAATTTGTTTAAAATGAAAAGAAGTGAAATGAATGATGAATATGGTGTTTTATTTAGCAAAATTGCATTGTGCTATTCTATGCAATATTTCTAAGCAAATTTCTACACTGAATTTTGATAAAATTATGAATCTTGAGGGGCGAAAATTTATGTGTGTTAAATTTGGAGCCCTGTCCTACGGAGCCCCCCCCTGAGGTCAGCTGAGAAAACAAAGTAAACCACGCACACACATTAGAAAACTGTTTATGAAACCGAGGAAACAGATTTTTATTGTGTGCACACAGATTAGTTTCTTTGTCCTCAGCTGATCCCAGGGGGGCTACGTACAATCCTAGTCTGTGTTGAGTTTGTGATGACCCGTCAACCTGACCTGGGTGCACGCCTGAGGGACCCTTAACTCTCTCATGGAGCCAAGGAATACGTTGAAGCTGCATGTTAGATAGAAAAGCTCAGCAGATTCCACTGACAAGTAACGACCCACCTCAGCTCGGCTAACGGTGACCAGCACGTTGCACCCCCCTAACCCATAGTGAGGCGAAGTTTGCTGTATGTGACAACAAATGTTGGAGCTTCAAACACGCGTGACATTTCTTAGAGCAGCTTTAAATTATTTTACAACACTGGTAAATATCTTTTACACTCCTCTTCTTCTACTTCCTATTCATCGTTCAACATACGTCACATACTCCTCTACTCTGATTGGTTGTAGGTCTATTGTCTATCCAATGAGTGCAGAGGAATTTTCTTTCCTAGTTGGGTTGGATCACGCCCCATAATCATAGCCCACTCCAATTCTGTCCCAGTTTAATATGCAACTAAATCTTTACACAGCGTATATAGTAGGGGTCCTGCTCCGTCTCTCATTCAGGTATGGGGGGGCCTTGAACTTACAGTTGTTGAAGACCCCTGATCTAAAGCCTTTTGATTTAAATCCTCTGTTTAACATTACTGACACCGTTTCTCCTGTGTCCTCTGTCATTTTCAACAGACAGAAGGTGAAAGTGTAGTGACATTTGTAAATGAGACAAACACCTTTCAATTCATTTTACATTCATTTTTATTGGTCAGGTCTTCCAGCTATCTTACCTTTTTCAAATATCTAAAATTCCTTTATGTCTTTAAGATATATTTAACAATCATACAGCACTAATGAAATAAAAACAATACTGAATATTATAGCATTCCATCAATATATTACACATCTACATACTATGTTTAAAAGCCTAAATCAGCTTTTGTGGTGCACAAATATGAATACTTCAATGACTTGAGTAAAGATGGAAACACGCCTCACTCTGATTCCACTCCAGAAACTACAGGTGCAGCCACCGTGTCAGAGCCATCTGAGTGAGGAGAACGACACGCGTGCAGCCAAAGACCTGAGCAACACTTCACTTCAAGTATTTAAAAACCAGACTTACATATTGTATGTTTTAACCTTGGGCCTCATGAACACAGAGTTGACTAAATATGTGTATGTAATCATTAAATGAGAAAGCACTGTCACACAGTGATTGTATTAACCCACACATCAGTGTATTTTAATCATTAACATGTGAAGAAGATGTAATGTGCAAGGCCAAATGTTGTGTATCTGTCTCATTCCAGGAACAAATAACAAAACTACTACATGTCATAGATAACCGTGTTTGTGATGTTATGGGGGGCCTGTTTGAGTGCTGATGGCTCACAGTGCATTAGCAGTCATCATTTCTAAAGACAAGCTGTGCTGTCTGAGGTTGTCGAAAGGCATTCTGGGGAATGTAGGAAGCTCTAACCGATGTAGAGCTAGACACATTAACGGCCGAATCAGAAGCTAACTACAGCGTTGTTTAGAAAAATGTCGAAATCCGACCCTGTAAACTTCCGGTAAAGTGTTGGATCTCATAAGCAGGTCACTGTGGTTCATGTCCTGCTGTTGGCCAACGCAATGTGGCATTACAAAACAGGCAGGCTGGGAAGGACAGGTGCTGGGCCCTGGCCCTGAATCTGCCCCTGCCCCTGGCCCTCCACCTGGCCCTGGCCCTGGGCCCGGCCTCGGCCCCGGCCCTGGGCCCGGCCCCGGCCCTGGCCTTGAGCTGGACACACTACACCAGGGGCCATTTTAGCCTTTTTTAAACTTGATACTAAGCTAAGGAGTTCTGCTCTAGGAATATCACAATATTGTGAAACTAAGCCCAGAATCTAGATGCCTAGTTCATTTGAAACTAAATTCTGAGCCATTTTCAGAAAATAGTGCTTGTCAGCCATAAGTTAAAATCCCATAAATCTCTAATTATCAAAAGTTATTGATACTGCATTTTGGAAGTGTCACTTCTCCAGGGATACATTTCCAACTTAATGTGTAATAACAGCTGACCTCTGTGGTCCTGTGGCTCAGCATTAAAGGAAGTGTTCTAAGAAGTGTTGGTGTCTTATAGTGCTGCCCCTATGATGGTGGTCAAAAATGATGTCAAATCAACTATTAGACAGTAGAATAATGTTTAAAAAAATGCCATTAAAGGGGTTCCAGGCCCCCCTAAAGCTCTGATCCACGGTCGCCCCTGAACTTTACACCGGCTGCCTTTCACTAGCAGCTTCCATCATTCACCGTCTCGATAGCATGAGCTGCCTTCTGTCACATGCTGATATTTGTTCTCATACCCTATCGTAGTGCTGCGTGTACCTAAAGTTAAATATACATACAGTTTTTATACATATGATGATGATATGAAAGAGCCACACAAATACATCCATAATGGGTTAGATAGTCACATGGTTATAGAGTTTCTTTCTCACTTCAGCTGAACACGAATATCTGTGACAACAAAGCTAGACTGAAAGAAAATAGAGCATGATTGGGTAATGAGAAATGTTAGTTTGTGTGTGTGTGTGTGTGTGTGTGTGTCTTTCAAAGGCTAAATAAGCTTTTTTTATTTACTGTAATACTGATGTAGATACTTGGAAAATGAATATCTGACGTGCCTATAAAGTGCGTTGTTATTCTTGTTGTACGGCAGTGTTAACGATATTTCTCTCCACAACTTTTAAACAGCAATCATGACATGGACCACCCATTGGGTCAAGCTTTTCTTGACACTGATGATCATCTGAGTCTGCCATGTTTGTTACTCGTTTGTTTATTGTAGCATTTTGGTGTCATTCATTTTCACCATAAAATGTGTATTTTCTAGTATCAAAAATCAACCATAAATAACTGTGCGTGTGTGTGTGTGTGTGTGTGTGTGTGTGTGAGAGAGAGAGAGAGGGAGAGAGACTGGTATTCAGCAAAGTGTTAGCCCCATGTTGTAACCGAAGGTGTTTTCTCCGCTGTAGGCCACGTACAGAAAGCCGTCCTGGTCCTTCTCCTTGTCGTACAGCTGGCCCATGGTCAGACTGCAACACACAGCAGAAACCAGACTCTTATCACATCACACACTCACTCAAGTAGAATCGATGATTTTGGTGAAGACAAACGATTCAACAGAATCAGTTTTTGCGTGCTAAATCCTACAGTGTTCCCGAAAGACAGAACTGTAGGCCTGAAAGAGGTTGGAGGTTGTTTCCTTATTATTGAAGAAGAACACATCGATACACATTCATGCGATAAATATTTCATTATTCATGTAATTTCTAATTTTAAAGCTACTCTTTGCATCATCCATCCTGATTACGGGTTAGAGCCCAAACAATAAATCAGCTTATTGAATACAATGCAACTTTATTGTCAGCATTCACTGTAATTCATTTTGCGTTCCCGAGCAACTCTATTTAACAAAAGGACCAAAAAAATGTACATAACATTTACATATAGAAAAGAATATAAAATCACATTAACAGCCATGGCAAAGAAACATGTTTCATGACATGCTCAGATCCAGATCTGAATTGATTTTGGTTTGGCACCAGGACAGACGGATGTATAAAAGAGTTCTAGAGCCTGTTGCTCTAAACAAAGGGACTCTAAATCGCCTCGTGAAGCGAACGAAGATGGATCGAAAACATGCACGGAGTCAGAAGACACGAGCATAGTCTTCTCGTGGATTGTTTGAAAGGAGTTGACCAATGATCTTAGCACAATATTTGAGTTCCTTATCTGATTTAGTTTTGGGTTTTGCAGATGGGTTGCTGAGCCAGGATGTGCTGCAGTACAGCATGACGCTCTGAGACGGATTTCCCTTGTTCGGACACAACAGGCTCAAGAACTCGTTTATACATCTGTCTATAGCAGATATAGCATCTGTTTAGCTGTAGGATACACTGTATCCTACTGCTAAACCAAAACCAGTGTGTTCTGTTGATCATCTCTTCTATATGTGTTATTGTGGTCTAACTGTGTGTAATAATCTTCTTTTTTTTTCAACAGAGCTGCTTGTGAACGCAAAATTAATTTCAGTGTAAACTAACAATAAAGTTGCTTCAGATCGTATTGTATTGCCGCAAAAATGCTGACCATAAATACAATTAGAAAAGGGCTTTTAAAGATGATAACCTCCATACATCGGGGACAGAAGGAAAAACGGCCATGGCTTCTCTAAGTCAGAAGGTAGAAGTCTCTACAAGACATCACATGAAAATACATAACAGTCCTGTCTGCACGTTCTGCCGTCTAAAAGTACATATCTTCACATGATCTGGGATTACTCTCCCGTTGGTCAGTTCTGGAACAATATTGCATCCAAAATATCTGCCTTGATTAATCACACTGTCAGTGTTTTGATTCTGAATAACATACTGAAAGAAAGTGTTCAGGGACTGCCTCCACACGGCCCTCGGCATCCGACACCGAAACCACAAGGCATCATGCACGCATGACTGGCCCGGCTATCAAAACCAAGAACAGAGAAGCTCAAATTACAACACACACACAGAGGGAGTGTGACTTCAGCCTCACTCAGGATGCCAATACTCAGCTATACAGTAGCGTTACGTAGCCATTACTTGTTCTGAATGTCGAGTACAACCTCTTTAAGAGTAACTTAAAGACATCTAGCTAGGACATCTACACTGGCTTACTGATAGAGATAGCTAGCTGTATAATGAAGGACCCTGGACA
>NC_048414.1:29163106-29179073 GCF_013103735.1 Etheostoma cragini
CCCCCCCCCCCCTTAAAAAAAAGACTGAAAGAACTACTGTTTTGCACGAACAATCTGTTTTATGCTGCTACGCTACCACCTTTACTGTTCTATTGTTCTACAAACAGATTTTCATTGTATGTCTATCCATCCATCGTTTATTAGCTAAGATATCAATGTATGTCCAGCAGTTTCCTGTTTTGTTAACCATATCTAATAGGGGGGCTTCATTCTCCTTTTACAGGGAGATTAATTACTCACACACGACGAGGTCATGTCTCTGGTCGTCAGTAACCCAGATGTACAGACAAACACACCATTGAGTGGGGGGGTAAGACCACCTTTCACTGCATACCAAGGCCAGGGCCTCACAGCACATGGTTTATACAATCAATAAAATGGGATTTTAGGGTGATTGTAGAGCTGGATCCAAATATTCGTTCAATGGATAACGACTTGATTTTCAATTTTGGCATGTGAATATTTGTTTTTTTGTGCATACAGGCTGAAATTCCCTGTGGTGTTCTGTCGGGATTAAGCCGCTGGGTAAAGCAGCTCTACGTCCTCCATCTCAGCCAAGAACGGAGAAATGTAGAGTTACACGCAAGCTGTTTTGCTGCGTTGCTCTCACCTGGATTGGGGGACCGTTTTGTCGACAAAGAGGAAGATGGCTTTCTCTGAAGGCAGCTGGATGCGTTTCCTGATGATCCACATGAACTGGGCCACTGTGATGTCAGAGGGCACAAGGTACTTCCTCTTATCAATGTCCACTATCTGCGAGCCAGAAACCTTCTCCACTATCACCTAGAGCACATAGGTTAACAGAGAAATAGGCCTTTAAACATTGACACTGACTTTGGTATGGCATGGGTTAGTTGCATACATGCTCTAATATTCAGATGCACAGTTCTGCTGTAACAGGTCGTATATGACCATTACATGTTAAACTAATATCAGTTTGAACCCATAGTATTCACATGCTTACAACTGCATCAGGATAGGAGTGAGTCATTATTAAACATATTGGTTGGTCAGTTTGACATGTAACAGCCAAGTCCCTATTAAACCACCCATTCAATAGACCCCATTTCATTTTATTCATGATGATAAAAACACACTATATTCAAAGATGACCAAATCTAAATAAAATTGCAGTATCAAAAGACATCTTGGTTCATCTTTCCACAACGATCACCACTCCGGTCTGGTTGAAATAAACTCTTAATTCCCCCATTTACATGTTTGGATTAGACTAGATTCAATGTTATTGTCATTGTGCAGTGTACAAGTAGAAAGACAGCAAAATGCAGTTTGTTTTTTTTTTGCACTTTGTCAGAAGTGCAAAAAAGCAGAAAAGTGCAATATGATATACAAGTATAGACAGGTGGTGCATAGACACGACAAGAAATATATTGCAGTGTTATAAGAGCAGAAAAAATATTGCTATGTAATATGAACAATGTATGAACATGTACAGATATCTGCAATGTAGTAGCAGTGACATTATACTAGTAGTAAGATTAATATAGATATAGGTATATGCAGTGTATTGACAGTATATATAATAAGAAAAACATAATAAATATGGAAAGTAGTGATTATTTATATGGAGTCTGGTGGAGATATGCTGCTCTATACACACTAAAAGTAGTGATTTTTTACATGGAGTCTGGTGGGTTTGGTGATGGGGATTTCAGGGCTGGGTCATATTAAACAAAAGGATCTTAAGGTATTTTTTCTTTAATGTTCAGACACTTAGAATAATAACAACCTGAGCCTGTCAGTGGCACCAACAGCACTTTTAGGGGAAGGAAACTGATGGTGCGCCCTATAGGGTTACATTCTCTGTGGGTTGCTAATATAATATTATTGACCTGTGCAGCTTTAAAGCGTTGAAAGCAGTTCTTAATGATTGGTCAAAATAAATGTAAATGTTTAGCAGTTCTGCCGTGATGTTGTTTACAATCCCCTTCAGTGCTGACCCCTGTGTCTTATAAAAGATCTTAAAATGCAGTAAGCCTACACAATCTAAGGAACTCTAACTATTTGCCCTGTTCCTCCCAGACCTCCTATTACACAGATGCAGAATGCAAGAATTAAAAAAGATATTGAGTATGACAGGTTTATCATGGACACAAAAGTCTCTGGGTTTGTGTTTCCTAGGACCAGGCAGTTATTACCTTATGTCAGAGATCTTCAACAGGGGGTCCAGGGCCCCTAGGGGGTCATTAGAGTTACTGCAGAGGGGGCCTCCAAATTATAATTTTTTTTTTTTTTTAATTCAGTACAGAAAAATGCTTTGCACGTACAGTATATAATGTGAGAGGTGCGTCGGAGGGGGATAAGTAGGTTAAAAGTTGTAAAAAACTCACACACACTGTCTAACTTGCAGAACATAAATTCAATAGTTGGCAACGTTTTGGTACTAGACCTTCATCTGGCCTATGGATGAAGGGAGTCCCTTGCAGCTGCTGAAGCCCCCTGCCTTATGTTATTATCCACTACCTCCACCGACCAGAGAGGCTCTGTTCCCTTCCTACCAGCAGGGCAGAGGTTATGGGCTTGCTGGCAGTGTGTGATTTAGTTAGCCGGTCTAAGATGAATTCAAGTCTACGTGCAGTGTAACATCAGTCACATATCAACAGTAGCAAGGGACTATGACTTTTCAAATACTGTTTCTTTGATATTTATACTAATGCGGATATTTGATGTGTTTTTTGATGTAAATAGCATGATGTGTCTCCTCAGAACTGTATTTTTGGAAGCATTAAAACACCTGTGTGACAGCCTCACCAGGGTTAGAGCCATGATCAAAACTATTTTTGATACAATTAGTATTTTATTATGTATGTGAAATGAGTAGAGATGGGGCTTCTATTTGTTTTGATAGTGGTGATGACAGTCAAATTTCATATAAGTTAAGTCAGGGCATTTGATTGTGAGGAAATCCTGTGTTTTTCTCCCGTCCCGGATTGCTGTGTAGACTAGCCAGACCTTCCTGTGCAGCGCTGTGGAGGAAGGTCTGGCAAAGTGAGACTATAACGTGAATATGAAAGCAGACATGGAGAACATTGTCACCACTTAATTATGGAAAGTCATAGAAATCTGGGATTTTTCATTGGGAACACAGTTGGAACCCTGGTTCTCTGAGCTGTCTATGAAGGCTGTTTTTACCACTCACTCATTCTCTTCTTTTCCACTCATACCTGTCATTTACTCATCCAGACACTCCCTCTTCTCTCTTGACTCTCACTCACTCGATCTGTACCCGTAATCACCATCCCACTGCACAAACACCACCTTCCCCCATACTCACCGGTACTCTGTCAGGATATTTGTTTCGTATTTTGGCTGACTCCACACATCGATGCTCTGAGGGAGAGACAGGAAACAAACAGGAAGTCAGGATTAAAGGGATGAGTGGGGTCTCTTGGGAGCCTCTTCTCGTACCTTACTGCCAAATACAGCCAAGCCTTGTCAGATCCAATGGTCCATATGAAAAATCAAGAACTAGCAGCAGCCTGACCAGACAGAGGAGAGGATGCTGTGTACAGGATGCCACTATACACCAAGTCAGAGTGTGATTATCTTCATACAGTCTTTATTTAGCAATACTAAACATTATAGTACTTATTATATAAATAGTGATAGTGCTTCTAGTTCCAGTAGGCCTACGTTTACAGTATGCTTTGTTATCAGGACCAGATGCAGCAGGCAGTCACTAGAGGCCAGAGAGGGGAGGGTGAGGTGATGGGTGATAAGATGTGGCGGATACATTTAGGTTCAACACTTTGCACGCTTTCATTAGCCCAGATAAGAGGCCTACTTATAGAGACATCTCTGCGAGACCAGCAGCAGTGTTTCTTTAAAAGGAGAGTCAAGGTTGTCTGAAGCCAATATGAACACAGTTAAGCTATAAGGCGCTGAAGAGCTAAGAGACAGAAAAGTCCCTTAGTGAGCTCTAAAACAACCTACTTCAGCTCTCTGAGTATGGAGAGAACTTTACACCAACTCAGTTCATGAATGTTTCCCCTAGTTACAAGCTCTGGGACAAATACAGAGATAACACTCTGAAATTCAGCATCTGTGTAGTACACGGGCACTACAAATTTACTACTTACAATCAAAACTCGTGCTCTTTTTGATTTGTTTTACTTGAAAAATGTTGCTGTCTTTTGTCACTAAATGATACCAAGCAGTGGGATCCATGCAAAAAGTTCCTATTTAAAGTGATGTTGAGAGACACCTGGGTGGAGTATTTGTGCCTAATAATACTACCCTTGACTAAGCCTTTTCCTACCAAGGGTTTTCTAAGTCAGATGTTCGAATGGAATTTGGCGATGAAATGACTCCGTGCAAAAGAAAGACCCGTCTAGGATAAACAGCTGACTAACAGCAGCACCATTGAAGGTGACAGCAGTCATTTGACTTCAGGGAAAACATGTTAGCATTTGTTGCTAGTCATGCAACGTTAGCAATTCTGTATCAGTCATCTGCTGGCTGCGGAGACACACGTGCATGTCTGCACAGACTGCACCTATGTGGAATGATTTGGCAAAATCGCACAGAGAGCGAAACAGAAAGGAGGGCGCGACATGACACAAGCATCTCTTGTTTCATAACAATCCAACCCCTTTACCCAGGGAATGGTCCTCTTTAAACATCCATTTCATCTTTGCTGGATCCCCGCACTGAGGCGTGATGGTAGAGTCGAAAGGCGGGCTTCTAAATCCGCGGATAATGTCGGCGTAATGTCCAAAAATCCAGACAAAAGCGACCAAAGCAAAACGTCAACAACTGTCTCTTCTGCCCGAAGACTCCAACTGTCCGTCTAGCTGGGAGGTGACGTCACCGTCCGACTGAGAGGCGGTGAAAATGATGCTACCTTCAGGTTCTCTCGGAAAAAATCAGAACACCAATTGAGCACTCAAACAATTAGACCCGTACTAAATATGCAGGGGTTCGCCAGGCAGTGGTACCTTTAAATGGTGGTAGAAGTACTTGAATTTATTTATGGATTATATTTTGTATTGCATAGTATCTAAGACCTAAAAACGTGAGATATATTTGGTGTAAAATGTTGCCTATGAGATGTAGTGTAGTTGGGCTGCATATATGTTCTGTACCTTACCAGATGTTACACCCCTGCTACACCCCTGCTCCCACTCAGCAAAAAGATATACAGATGTGTTGTTGGCTAAATGAATCGCCGCAAAACCACAATTACTTAAATAAAAAAAATCCAATGATTACACTATTAATCCAGGTATTTAAAATGAGCTGCAAAGTTTATTTGTATCTGGTTTTACTTGTTATTGAGTCGCTCTATTCTACTCGCTATATTTAAAGGATGTGTGACAAGGCTAGCATTGGGGATAATTCATAGAAATCCCTTTTCTTCTAGGATAATGTGTGAACGTTACTTAAGGTAAAACACTTCCTGTTTGTCCATTTGTACTGATATTGCTTGAACGCAGCATGAACGCTACCGTTGGCCGCCATGGTAACGGTGAGACGCTAAGCTAAGCTAATACCATAGCTAAATATGGTACTTGGGGCTAACGTAAATAGCATGTTGATACGCTACGTTTTGTCAAAATACGCTCTCAGTTACTTAGCAAAGGTTTATCTGTGTTTGTCTCACAGTGTGTTGTTGTGAGCGTTTACTCACACTAGTCATTGGGCGCATTCACTCATGTTACCTTACCATCTAGCTATGCTAGCTTGAGCATTAGCTAACGTTAGCTGGACTTGACAACACATAGCTAGCCCCTGACTACGAACGATATTTATATCGTTTCCCATGGCTTTCTATGAAGTCTATTCCCACCCGGCTTTGATTCGGTACAAAACGAGCGTTTGCACGAAAGCTACTCTGTTTCTGGTTGTTGTTTTGTGCCTCACCTACATCCCGCCTCTGCTCGCTGCCTACAGGAGCCAAGGTAAAGTAACTTACTGTAACGTTATAATGTCAAACACAAGCTGAACTAGCTAGCTCCTATGGCCGTGGTTCCTGTCGCTATGAATTACATACGGGGAACATACATACATACATACATACACATACAAAAGCTATGCAAAGTCATTAAAACAGGTACAAATGCGTGTTCCAGTGTTTCCAGAGTTGGGAGGTACTGTATATCTTCTATCATTAAGTCCAGGTTTGGTTTAGGCAGTTAAATTTTTATTATTTGACTCTGTTAATCATCACAGCATGGGAGGTGGGGACAGTACTCCTCCCAAACAAATGGCGAGCACTGGTCCATCCTGGACACGTCAACAGGATTCTAAGTGCATCATTGTATGCCACCTATATCTGATCTATCTTTGCTTTACTGTAAGGGGCACCATAGGTGAGCTGTATAAACTGGAGTACAGTATGCTCTGAAAAGAGATGTTCTAATTTCTTTAGTACACATATAAAATTTGCGTGCCAGCATATTTGCTTGTCCCTATAATTTACAGCACTGGCACGGTAAGTCATTATTGTCACAAAGATTATCCTTGATGAGGTGGCCCAGGTATTACTTTGTGACTATGTTTAGCTCTTGCCCTGTAAAGTAAAAAGAAGGAAAGCACAGCTTCATGTCCTTCTTAGTTCTGGCAATCATTACAACCCTCATGTCATAATATAATCCGTAGTTTGAGATGGTAGGTTCAGGTGAAGTTTGAATACACAGAAAAGCCACCGCTTTTGCTAAAGAAGTAAAATTGCTTATTTTATTTTAGGTTTCTGGATAAAAAGAATGTCTTACGAGGAACAGCCGGTTGTGAGGTTTCAGTACCAGACTCTGCTGGTGGCAGCAACCAGTACTCAGGGAGACTACGTCGCTTGGAGCACCTTTCCCCATCTAAACAACATGCTTGGTGCCAACCTCCGGATGCCTGCTGTCTCTGTAAGAACATAACTCACCTCAGTTTTCTCAAATGTGCAAGTGTCCCGCTTGTCATTTTGAATAATAGTACAGTGGATTTGAGAAACTAGTTATCAGGCTAGCAACTTACTATGATTGCAGTATGTAGTAGGTACTATGTTTTTTTCTTCTTTTCTGTGTGCGTGAACACACTGTACAGGTGCGAGAAGAGGACCAAAACCAGGATGGGAAGTTGGACCTCCTGATTTTTCAACTGGAGCTTCCTCTAAAACCTGAGGAACAGGTGTACAGTGTACAACTGCTGCTCACCTTCAGCTACAAGCTCTTTGTATGTATTCCACTGCAGTACCTAGTCTCAAAGTATATACTGTAAATACTGTATATGAAATGAATGAAAGGTTTGCTTGTCTGTGGCACCATTCAAAGCTGTTCTCTGCGTGGGTTAAAATAACAAGTGGGAAAAATGAATTAATAAAGTTAAAGGATGGCTTTAGGACACGAAAGCTCTTACATTCAGTGAGCCACAGATCTTTTCCCGTGTGTTTGCCACCATGGCAGTACAGCCTGCCAACTGCGGGACGACACCAGGCCCGTCCAGGCCAGCCTTCGTCAATGTTCCAGCTAAAGGAAAGCATATTGTTTTGTTGTGTTTTCCCAGCGGATGTCCACAGTGGTGATGCAGAGCCTGGCTTATGTGCAGCACTCTTCTTCTGTCCCCGGAGCTAAGCTGTTCATCAGCGGAGACCTGAGGCTGATGCAGAGGACACCCCTGCCTCACCGGGGACTGTACAACATTTACAATGTGAGTGGACACAGACTCACTAGCCATGTTTCCTGTTTTATGAGTATTGGGTAATATGGAATGAAAAATGCCTTTTGGAAACAGTAAAATTTAAATTAACTTCATGAACATCATCTTTGTACGATTGATCTCATCTGATTTTCTCTTAATTGCTAAACGACTTATGCGATGCTGATGGTTATTTGAAGAATAAATAATGAATAGAGCTCAACAGTCCTGCCCCTCCTCCAGGAGAGCTTACGTTCCGGAAGTAAGTTTTAATTCATTTCTCCCATTGACGTTTAGAAAAATCCTTATATAAAGAGTTTTAGACCATGCCTTAGGCCAACCAGCTACCATGGGACTAATAAACATACAACTTATCATTTAGAGTGGAAAAAATGGACAGAAAAAAATCCCCAAAACGAAAGGTACATTTCCAAGGGAAGGAACTACTCATCCCATAAACCACCAGGCACCGATGAATAATATAGTTGAAGACATAACCGCAAAAGAGCTTCTTTAAAAAAAAAAAAGAGCCACTGCCAATCCAACAAAAGCCTTGTGCACTTTTTCCTCCAAACTTAGTGATTTTCATATAGTGAATGTACAGTTAATAGCAGTTCTTTCAGTAGTAACCATGTAATGATTGATATGACTCATGCAGTACCCTCGGACACACTGCATTCAATAACCTGACCCGATTTAAAGTGGTTTTTACCCCGTTGGACACTCTTGTTCTCGTCCTCGAAAAAAGCCATCATGGAAGCCAGTCTACCGTGTAGAAACCTTAATTTTACTGTCTATGGGCGCCCGGATAGCTCAGTTACAGCGGGCTGGTACGTATGCACTATTACACTTATACCATGTGAATCATTTGTAGATGGATGGCACCTTCCCTTTTGGCGCGCAAACTTTGTTTGCAGACGTTAGCTTGAATGTTGTGCGATTCGGTATGAAGATGAATGGAATCACCTTAAACAGCGTGTGACGTCATTACACACAGGTTGCTTTAAAGCCGTTGATGGAAACACACTTTATTCCTATACATGTTTTTAGGGAAATTCAGATCATTTGAATGACAATTGGATGGAAACATAGCTATAGTCTTTCTCTCTTTCCACCTGTTCTCTTTCTCTCCTTTTCCTTTTCCATCAAGACCAATCCAAGTAGAGAAGCCTTTGCCACCGATTAATGGCATTGAAAAACTATTTGAAAAACTATTAACAGTGAGAGTCTACAGGCTACATTATCCAAGGCTTGAGCGGATCCTGGCAGAGCATACTGTAGGACGCTGAAGCTGAAAACAACCAATGAATGAAAATTAGTGACAAGGCAGTGGTTGGTTGGATGAGGTGAAATGGGAGGTACATGTAGTAGAGAAAAGGAGAGATTGAACTTCACTGAACAATGCAGATAAAGTTCTAGCACCAGTGTTATCAGTTAACTTTTGTAAACTTCCAATATTACATTTTAGGAGGTAGAGTGGATGAATGTGTTGTTACATTGCAAACAGGAACTGGCAATGTGTCATGCTTTTTATTGTGCCAATTTACAGAAATGTAAACAAATGTTACATAATATTGTGTGACAATAATGTACATTAATAAAAAGGACTTGACTGATGGGAACAACAATCTTTGACATTGGTCCAGTATTAAGCAACAAACAAGCTCCAATGTAAGTTAAAGGGGAATGGTCCTGCTTCTAATTCTAATAATGTGAGTCTGTCAGTGACAACACGAGCACTTTGTGGAGGTAAACACAAGCTGGACATTTGTCCCATTAACTTCCATTAGAGCTTGTTTCTCTGCTGCTGACTGCAGAGATCTCTCTTAATACTGGACCAGTGTCAAAGACTGTTGTTCCCATCAGTCACTTAGACACAGAACATGGGAGAATAGGGTCTGGATTAAAAAAGAACCGCAGTTACCCTTTCTAGTACAAGTAAAATCACAGGTATAAAATTCTACTCAAGTAAAAGTAAAAAATTTGCTCACTTAAAATGTTCTCAGAGTGGAGGGAGGGGGGAGCTAAAAAGCAGCAAACTTTGGGAAAAGGGACCAAAAGTCCAAGAAATCATTTCTCCAGCTTTGGATTTGAACTTGTTGACAGATAAGCCAAAGTTACTCAGGAACAAATGTAATTTAAAATGTAGCAAAGCATTATACTTCAAACCAAACATACTTATAAATCAAATTACACATTACATTTGTAATACATTTTGTATTAGTTTTTTAAAGATAATTCTTTGGGCATTAGTTCTTTATTTGACAGGACAGCTGAAGAAATGAAAAGGTAGAGAGAGGGGGGGGAATGACACGCAGCAAAGGGCCGCAGGTCGGAGTCGAACCTCAGCCAGCTGCGTTGGGGAGTTAACCTCTATATATAGGCGCCGGCTCTACCAACTGAGCTACTCTGGGGGCCCAGATTACAAAGTTTTACAACATGAGTCCTTGTAATTAGTTACTTTCCACCTCTGATAATCCCAGTAGTGCTACCACGTGGTGAGGGAGCTGTGACAGGAACAGTAGATCTTCATTTGATACGGTGGTGTTCTGTTTGATGCCAAGGTGTCAGTGATCGACGGCTCCAGCCCCTTTGCAAGTGCGTATGACCTGGACAACATAATTAGGAGCTACCAGGACAGAAACTGTAAGTAGACCAAGGCTCTCATTCTGTCTGCCTGCTTTTATTACTGCTGAACATACTGTGTGACTAAACCCTGAATCATCAGAGGTCTGGACTACCCAACCCTACACTGCATTCATTACATGTGCATTTAGTTAAATGTAGATATTGTAAAATATGACAGCTTTTACTTTTTTCACTCTGTTTTTTTTTTTGTCCCTGTGTTGTACCATAGTGACCACAGTACTGTCCTGTCCCATGCCGGTCTGGACTGTGGGGCGAGCTGCTGGATCTCCCTTTCAGCTTAATGCTGAGATCCGGTACCCTATGGAGGTCATAAGATATCCTTGAAAAAAGGTTTAGGAAGGTGTGATTCTTTTAAATATCCTCTATGGTAACCTATTATTTTAATTTACCGCGTACAATAAGTAGAAAGTGAGTTACATTGTAGAGCTAGCCAGTCATTATTTTAAGTCAGGTAGTTGGGGTGTTTTTACCAAACCTGCTGTCGTAAAGCTCCCTGTACGGGGCTTTATTGCCCACTGTAAATTACTGAGTTAGCGCTACCAGGAGGTCATATAGTCGCAATTAGGTTTGAATATTACACAAAAGGGTCAAGGGTTGAGTAAAATAAACACACACAAATGCCACACAAAGTAAACTGACAGAGAGATCCGTGATCGCATCGTTGGGAGCAGCATCTCAATCTTTCCCTTTTTATTTCTGCCTTAACCGTCTCCTTCCACCTATCGTCCTGGCTTCTGGGAAACCATCAAATTTGCCTGGATTCAATACGTCAGTGTCCTCCTCATCTTCCTCTGGGTCTTTGAACGGATACAGAGATTTGTTTTCCAGAACCAGGTTCTAACCACCGTACCCATACCTTTGGGAAAACCTCACCTGTCATGATGCAGTGGTAGTGCTTTGACCCCCAGGGATCCATGAACCAGCAGACCATTACATTACATTCTCCTCACTGGGACCAACACTGATGCTGTTTGACTCAAATGTAGTACCAAAATCAATGACTCTTTGACTTTTAATAAGTAGCCATTAGGTCAGTTTTCTAATTACATTATGGCATACATAAACATCAAATTCTTCCTTTTATCACTACATGATTTGTCTTACTAGTTTGAACTCATCACTGAACAAGTATGAGCAATGGACCTCCCAACAACTTTGAACTGTATTTCTTTAGAGATGTGGATGTATTTTCTACAAACATGCACAAATTAATTCACATCATAACCTTTTCCTGGACTGGTTTCTATGCAGGCCCTCCTACAGAAGGTACACTAGTTCTGGCCCTGGAAAATGCATTTCTTTTCCTGCTTTGTGAAGCAATGGCTATGTATAGAAAATATCAATAGATTTGCTATATTTTTACAATTTGTATGTTTATGACAATTTGTGACATCAATTAAAGAAATTCTCTGATCATTTTTGTATTGTATTGTTAGTTTTAGGTCATGGATAATAAAGTATTTGTACATTTCAACATGTATCTCCGCAACCATAATGCTTTCATTAACTTAAGTGAAAAGAATAATTTGTAAGCAACAACAGTGAAAATGGGTTGACTACTCTAATATAACAATGCAAATTATGGTGCAACAATAGCAGGGTGTTGAAAAACATTTCTTCATTCCTTTCCTTGTTTGTCAGTTTTATTTGGTTGGGAATACGTGAAAGTTTTCCTCGTACCACATATTGTATCAACAGAATACAGGGACCATAAAGATTGAGTCATCATTGACTGAGACAATGAGAAGAACATTTTGTACTTGACTGATAGATAGTGTCACATGTGAAACTAAAGTTGAACCCAAAGGCAGAGCCAAATGACAGCTTAACAGGTTTATTCCAAATGTCCAAGTTTGGGAATGCAACTGGGAAAAACCAGATCCTATGGGTATCCAGGGTACAGAGCAGGAATGGAACCCGGGTCTCCTACACCCAAGGCATATGTCATATCCAATGCCTCATCACCGCCTATGAAAGGATTGCGCTGTACTTTTTTGAAGGATTAAAGAACAACAGGGAACAAACCAAACAGACTCAAGTCACCGACCTCGCCAGACTTCCCGACGGCCGATAATCGGTGTGTTGGAGCCTTGATGATAACCCCTATTTGGCAAGGCCACTAATTGTGATGGATCACACAGACGTGGGATAGATAAAACTGTGAAAAAAAAATGGAGATGCTGTTTGTCACTGTGACAGTACTGTGTACAGTAAATGGAGTGTGTGTGTGTGTGTGTGTGGTTGGAGTAATATTTGGCATTATTGTTTTGTTGTAATATTTTCACTGAGGCTTTATTACTTTTACTACTAGTTGCTATTACTTTTATTATTTTTTTAACCTTTTAATTAGCTAATATAGAGTATATGTCAGTGAGATTGTGTTAACATCTAAAGGGGAAGTGTAATGTGATGGATGTGGTAAATCCAAACAAGATGAGGAGTCTACAGCCATGCTACCGGCTCTGTGAGGATGCACAGCGCTGCCTTCAGCAAAACGCTAACATCACCTAGCAAACACACAGTTTTCACACTTACAATGGGAAAAAACAGTCTGTTTTCAAAATACTGGTTAAGCAATCAAAAAACATATATCTTAAAAAATATAGTAAATATATTTTTAAAGTCTGAACCGACTAACCGACATTGCCATCAACTAATACCCAAACTGGGGGTCTTGTCTTATAAAAGTATATCCGGATTTTTTGGTCTTAGTCGACTTCTTTAGTCGAATAGTCTTTTTTTAAATCTTCTTTTGTGAGTGACTTATTTTAAGTAAATGCAAGATTAAATAAATTGGTGCTTTTGCATGAGCATTAATGCTTGGTCCACAAGTTTAATGAGTTTTAGTTGACAAATAATTTCTTTAATCCAGTTTAGCCATTTAAAATAAGGAAACAGCCAAAAAACACCCTTGTAACTAGCTTGTTAGAGTCAGTGTGTGTGTGTGCCATCACACACACACACACACACACACACACACACACACACTGTTACAGAGGCTGGGAAAGACTATTGTTTGAATGAGAAAGCACTGTATTCATTTAACACCGTGCTGAGGCTGTTTCAAACTGATTCCACATCAGTGGCCTGGGGGCAGAGTCACCTCTCTTTATCCCCTCCCCTCCTCTCTTGATCCAGCAGGCATTTACTGCTTATGGGAGAGCTATGGCTGTGGCTGCATAGAGCACGAGGACAGGATATGAGCCTGGTTTATAAGGAACCAGGTGCATCCTTTTTCAGCATTATTATTTTTCTCTGGATGAGTGTTATGATCCATATCTCTCCCTTCCACTTGATTCACCAAGGCGTCAGAGAGCCATCCTTACAACGGTCTGCGTGGCAATCTGTTTCACCCACAGCCTTAATGGTACGTGTCCATGTACACGCTGTTTTCATGGATGGGATCGCTCCGCTTCCCAGCATCCCCACACTTTTCAATTCAATTCCTTTTTATTTATAGTATCAAATCATAACAGTTACAGTACGTCAAGACACTTCACAGATAGAGCAGGTCTAGACCACTCTATAATTTACAGATAGAGCAGGTCTAGACCTCTCTGTAATTTACAGATAGAGCAGGTCTAGACCACCCTATAATTTACAGATAGAGTAGGTCTAGACCTCTCTATAATTTACAGATAGATCAGGTCTAGACCACTCTATAATTTACAGATAGAGCAGGTCTAGACCACCCTATAATTTACAGATAGAGCAGGTCTACACCACTCTATAATTTACAGATAGATCAGGTCTAGACCACTCTATAATTTACAGATAGAGCAGGTCTAGACCGCTCTATAATTTAAAGATAGAGTAGGTCTAGACCGCTCCATAATTTACAGATAGAGCAGGTCTAGACCACTCTATAATTTACAGATAGAGCAGGTCTAGACCGCTCTGTAATTTACAGAGAGAGCAGGTCTAGACCGCTCTATAATTTATAGATAGAGCAGTGCACTGCAGGGCATAGTAGGGCTGGCAGATGGCTCTACAGTAACACATTCTGACGGGTCACAGATTGTAAACTGACCCAGTTGGTTAACCAGGCCAGCAAGATCATTAGAGCTCCATAACTGAATATGCAACCCGGCTAGTGACCCAGGGTTAAAAGTTAACCCCATCTACCAGCCAAATGCTGGTAAAATATGCAAATGGAGGGAAACCGGGTAACCGGGTTCTTTTCATGCCACTTTCTACTTCTACTCCGCTACATTTCAGAGAGAAATATTCTACTTTTTACTCCACTACATTTATCTGACAATTTAAGTTACTAGTTACTTTAGTTACTAGTTACTTTAGTTACTTAACTACATTCCTCTAACAGCTTTAGTTACTAGTTACTTTAGTTACTAGTTACTTTACACTTTAAGAGTCCTGCACACAAAACACATGTAGTTTATAAAATAAAATGCTTTATTATAAAGTATACATGCCTACCCAACATTTTAACGGCCTACAAATCCAGATTAGATTATTAATAAGGATTGGGATTGATTAAACACTCAGTTGATTGATTGAACTATTTCTAAAATGTGAGGAGTACTTTTACTTGTAATACTTTATGTACACTTTCCTGAGGATGCTTACCTAGGCTACCATTACTTAAGTAACAGTTTACTTGTAACGGAGTTTTTTTTACTGTGGTGCCATCTGGCAGGAGGCTCAAGGTCCCACTAGCCGAGCTCTTTGCTGTGGCTCTGTGAAACACAGACATAATAAAATGAGGTCCTGCAGCAGAGTAATGTCCCTGGCTCTGGTCCCGCCCGCCCGCCCCACCAATCTCCCATCCACCCTCCCATCCACCCTCCTTTATCTCTGGGCACCAGCCTCGGCCCCGCCCACTCACTGCCAGTCAGCCCAGGAAAGGAGCCCCTTCCTCTGGCCACGTCTCAGAACAGCGCTCGGTCCACAACTGACGGTCGGTCAGTGGAAGTAGCCGAGCAGCAGCAGCAGCAGCAGCCGGCCGAGGGGGGAGGACCGCAGGCTGAGGGTCAGAGAGGCTCCGAAGGTGAGTAAAATAATACAATAAATGAAGGAACTCGTCCTCGGCCAGGACCGTTGTTTTGTGTTCACCTTGGAGATTTGTAAAAGTTAGCTCATGTTATTTAATTTCCATGGGACCACCGGGAAGGAGAACAAATACGAACCATCAGTAACGCAAAGCAGTCGCACTTTTTGTCCATAAAATTGAGAAAAGGGCGGATAAAAACGGGTTTGTTGGTTATTAAACGCACTCGTAAACTTTAACTATAGCCTACTTAAAGCACATTGTGAGTCTTTGAGCTGCACAGGGGGCTCCGTAACCCCCCATTATCTCATTAGTAGACTAGGGTCCGTAGCCTGCAGCTTGATCCGGGTCCAGGCGGTTCTTCCCGGGGACACACGGCGATAGTATCATTTTTGGGAAGTCTTTTAAAAGAACTGGTTTCATTCCAATAATACAAACTAAGAGACCACATTACAGAGCCCCCTGTGAGTAGTCCTGGGGTGTCCCAGTTTGAGGCTCAGTGACTTCCCTTGTCTGACCCAGGACAGAGTAGACTTGTTTAAAAAACTAACTAAAGTAGGCTTTTAAAAAGAAAAAGAAAGGATGACACCCATGAACATCCAAAGTGTATGTGGAACACGGTCGTTCCGTGTGTGTGTGTGTGTGTGTGTGGGGGGGGGGGGGGGG
>NC_048414.1:29179098-29197355 GCF_013103735.1 Etheostoma cragini
AATAGTCATATTGGGCAAATTAAAATTAATGAATCACAGTATTTATGGGATTATTTTTCTAATCTCAAATACATATCGCAACATAGGACAAAAGTCATGTAATAAAACAAAGAGAAGAGTGAATTATGCCTACAGCTGCTGACTCAGTAGAGATGTCTACAGGAGAATAAAGACCTGAGAGAGCCTCACTGCATTATATTCCATTATGTTTTTACTTATGGATTGCCATGTTTCTCTTTACATAAAGATATTTCCAGCATAAATGGATTCAGAAAAAGGTAGACATAGCTGCATATAAATTCACCAAAAAAGCAGGCAAGTAAGTGTTAATTACATTTTGGGGGAGGTCACCCCCCCCCCCCCCCCCCCCCCCCCCCCCCCCCCCCCCCCTATCATATGTCACCCCACAAATCTGGAAACAATATGTATTACCAACAATATCCCTGTGATCACCTGATGTCTTCCACCGGTTCCCCAGCCCTTGTGTCCCCTGCCTCGTGTTGTCTCATTACCTCTGTATTTAGTCCTTGTGTCCCCCTTGTCCCTTGTCAGATCCTTGTAGTGTTACTGTGTGTGTTGTCTCCAGCTAGTGTTGTTGTTGATAGTCTCCCCGGTTCGTGCTAGTGTTCCTTTGCTTTCTATTGGGGGTGGCAGTAGCTCAGTCCATAGGGAGTTGGGTTGGGAACCGGAGGGTCGCTGGTTCAAATCCCCGTATGGACCCAAAAAGTTGGGAGCGTGGATTGGTGGCTGGAGAGATGCCAGTTCACCTCCTGGGCACTGCCAGGTGCTCTTGAGCAAGGCACCGTACCCCCCGACCGCTCATGGCGCTGGTTCAGCTGGCAGCCCACTCACCAAACAAATTATCTTATCTTATCTATTTTACTTGTTCCTTATTTGTGTATTACCCGTTTTGGCCTGCTTGTATTCCTGAACTCCTTTGTTTTTTTTGCATTTTTGAGTTTTTTTCATTAATCATCATAACTATCCTCAGTTTCCGCCTCTGCGTTTTGGGTTGGCCATTCACCAACCTTCCATAACATTTACCCTGCAGAGATCTGAGGACCAGGAAACAATAGTCCTTAGAAATCCCCCAGAGGTTAGAACGCCAACCCACAGGAAGAGGAAGGGGACGGACATCCAGCCGAACAGTGTGGCGGCACTGGAGACCTTTTTAGTGGAATTCCATTGCTAGGCAACAGCCTGGCCCCTTGTTAACTTCCTGTCAGTTGATGCCATTCACATACACTGCAACAGGAATTCAACTTGGGTCCATTTGGAATGTTTCTGTTTACATCCGGGAAAAGGACTAGTAAAAATGGCATTTTCCTTTGCAAGAATAACCTAGCATGTCTTCTTCTCTTCTTCTTCTTCATTAAAAACTTTTTATTACCAACTACAGAAATGTCTGCATAGGGTTAAACACAATACACTGAAGTGAGCCTTCCACACAGAGACATGCCACAGTGGGCAGCTGTTGGAGGTTGTTGTGAAGAAGACTGCTCTGTGGTTTGTTTTTTCTCTGAAGACATTGTCCTTTCCACTGACACTCATGGCTGATTTACAGCTGCATGACACCCTGAAACAGCCCTGGGAAGCATGTCGGGTTGTTGTTCCTTCATTTAGACAGCTGAGCACAACAAGCAGCCCTGTCAGCGTGGTTTGGTAACTGCCTTCTCAGCAAGGAGCAGGACAGCTGAAGCTGCAGATGGGCCGTACCTTAGACATGGGTGATGCTCGCATGCTTGCTTGCAGGTCAGTTTTTGTAACGCTACTATTTGTACCCATGGTCCAGTTTTAACCTTTTCATTCAACTTTTACCAGCCACTCAATAGACTATTATTGTTTTTTAGATGGTGAGTGAATCAAATATACCAGCTTGCATATTTTACCAGCATTTGGCTAGTAGGTGGTGCTAATGTTTATCACAAGTGATGAATATAAAAAAAACCACAACAACTTTCTAACTATGTGAAATGGAACCCAGTGGCTTAAGTCAAAATTAAGATTTTTGAATATTACAAATTCCAACAGAGAACTTTGTCTAAATGCTGTAAGCAATTATTTAATAAATGAGAAACAATCAACATGACACCCATTAACAGAGAGTCACATAGTGTTGCGGGGGGCGGGGGGGGGTAGCTTTCACTCCCAATATTAGCTGCTGTAACGGCCGATAGAAACAATATGCAATATAAACAATACAAAATTGGCCTACGATAGAGATTTTATTTTATTTTATTTTAAATATTGCACATCATGATGATGAATGTTGACGGAATCTAACCGTGAAATACAGAGCTACGAGCTGCATCATCGTCACTCATCACTCATCTATTGCCTATGTCGTCGACCAGGTCTTCTGCCTGTTGGATTTGTACCACTGCCGGTTGTTTTTTATTAATAAACGTACTCCCCTTCTTCTCCGAGGGGATTCATTGTCCCTGTGACAGGGGTAGGAAAAGACCTGGGTGGGCTTTAAAGAGGCAGGCCTACGTTGTCTGGACAAGAACAAGACAGTCGGGTTTAGGAAAGAAGAACGCGACAGTTTAGGAAAAGATTGTGGGCGGGGTTATGAAATGAATGTTTCAGTGACACGCGGGACACCGACCCTGGTCTCTGAGGGAAAGTCCTGTGTGGTTTTGACCCATCCACCTCCCCAACCAACCTCCTAATGCAGAATTTTGGGCTTTCGTATTACTGGCTAACGTTGCCGCTCTTAAAACTCCGTCTCGTTCTCTTTCCATGGAGCTGCTGTGCCCAGTACACACACACTGGGGGGGGGGTCTGATCGCGTTGTATCTGACACTGAGAGCCGCTGCCCAAGCCTCTGTATTTAATAAGTTAGGAGTGGCCTCCTGCATTTTTTGTTTTCCTTTTACATGAATAAAGACATTTCCCCTATACATTTGTGCATACACATTTATCAGAATGCAGGAAATAAAGTGTTAGACACTCAAGATTTCCTGGGGGTGGACCCACAGAACTTGAAATGTTTCCACCCAAATGGCCCATTCTGAGCCAGGGCAAACCCAAAGGGTGATGAAACAGCAGCTCACATAGTTGGATTGTTCTCTTGGAGCTGATTCTACAGTTTAGGTCTGCAGGGCTTGGGTTTTACAAATCAATCCTGTTGGATTTAAATTCACCTTGTCTTCCTCCTGCTGGGCCGACAGTCCGACGTGGTCTAGAAAGTTATTTGAAACTGCCAATTACCTGAATCTAGTCCATGTGAATCACTGGCACACCCACCTAAAGGAATTACAGTATTGTTCATGTGGACTACACCGACCTGCTTCAAGGAATGAGTAACTCACTAGTTAGAATCCCTGTTTATCCATGGTGATGGTGAGCTACTGTAACTGGTGTGGATAGTCTGCTATGTTAGGCCTCTCAAATATATTGGAAATCAATTTTGTCTTATGATTTACTAAATAGTCAAATTCTCCAATGAGACGGCCGTGTGCTAAAGCTCAGAGAGTTGGGGACGGAGTTGAGGTTCAAAGACCCATATGACGGTGGCCATTTTTGTTGAAAAAGTGGCCACCAGTGATTTGGTAAAACTACTAAAATAACACATTCAAAGGGATTTTATTTATCAGAACTTAATTCTTCACATTGATCGTTGATTTCCCCTGGGGGGAGGGGGAAGGGGGGGTTCTTTTCTCAAGAAAATGTTACATTTTCCCCCATACATTTTGTGTCTCTTTTGTGGATTTGTGCGTCTCTTTGTAGTTGTGTTGTGTCTCATTTTGGAAGTTGTCGTTTTCCCACCATTCAGTATCATTATTGTCACCATATCTCTTTGGTGACATTTGAAAAGCTAGAGCCACCGGGGACCAACTACAATCATTAGATCTGAAACATCTTAAGTTAAATTCATCCTGCTTAGTAGTGCCACTAAATCTCCCAATGAGAGCGGAAACCCTGCGAGTGGACGTTAGAACTGTTAGACCTTAAAGACTGTAATCATTTACTGAAATTCCCCCATTGTTTAACCAGGTTTGATCACAGTCTTTCTATTGTAGTCCCGGTTTGGAGACAGTCTGATAAGATGAAGCCTTTGACCTTAAGTAAATCCATTGATGAAAACCAGACCGTGTGTACATGTGGTGTGAATGATACCAGAGGGACGGGGGGAGTAAAGAAAAGGGAGATGGGCACTTCAGGATGTCTGGTGTTTACTTTTCTATCCTGGGGGTCTAAAGGTGAGAAGCTCGTGTCAGGGCTTGTTCTGAAGCACAACGTATTAGGTACGCTTGCACAGATCCCGTCAGTCAGGGATGGTGATCTCCCACTGGGAACTTATCCAGGACAGTCCCAAACACTGCGCTGCTTCTTCTTTTTGCTCTAGTTTCTTTCACTGTTTGCTGAACAGATTCATTTAGAGGCTGCGATCGAGCGCCTTCGGTCTAACCCTAAAGGAATAAATAAAATATTCCAGTTTCACTGACGAGTTTTGTTCTCCCAAGATGCCCTTTTTCAGAGAGGTTTCCCCTCTCAAACTCTTTGGAGAAACCCGTCTAACCTAAGGCCGGGAGTCCCCACAGGCCTCACGATACCATATCGTCCCGATACTTATGCCATGATACAATATTAGTGTGATATTGTAACATTTTTGACTGTACATCTTCCATTTCATCGTTTTAGCTCATCTACACGTTTTCATTACTGGAAGATAAAGTTGAAAGAATTTACATCACCCCCCCACGGGACACCATCAGCACATTAAGTTCTAGGAACATAGTACTTCTGACGGCAGAGGAGAGAACAAGAAAAGAAAAGATAAGGTAAGCCTTATTGTCCTTTTTTGAAATGACTGTCGACTGTACTGTATGCGAGTAGGGAAAAACCACGTCGTGCTCTCTCTCCGATTGAATGCAGAAGACGGATTTCTTTTATAAGCAAACAGGATTATTATGATATAATTGCAGAAAAAAAATGCTGTGTATGACCTTAAACTTTCTCTCTCTCTTTCTTTCTGTCTCTTTAATAAACTCTCATACACCTTGTCTGTTTTTTTGCAGCTGAGGCAACACGCAGCTCCACGAAGGACGAATAAAAGGGAGGAAGATCCAGATCAAGGTCCGGAGACTGGCAGTGATCCTCCGCCACCATGCCCCGCTGCAGAGTGAACCTCAGCACCATGATTTTCCTGGTGATCCTGCAGGGGGCGGCGGTGGTGCTGTTCTGCGGCTGGTACGTCCAGCTCAGTCCCTGCACCTCCACCCCGTCCAACGGCAAAGTCCACGTTCTGCTGCTGTCCTCGTGGCGATCCGGGTCGTCCTTCGTGGGTCAGGTGTTCAGTCAGCACCCGTCCGTCTTCTATCTCATGGAGCCGGCCTGGCACGTGTGGACCAAACTGCAGAAACCCGGCGCACGGGCACTCCGAATGGCGGTGAGGGATCTCTTACGGAGTGTATTCCAGTGCGACTTGTCCGTGATGGAGGCCTACCTGCTGGAGCAGCACAACGTGTCCTCCTTGTTTATGTGGAGCCACAGTAGAGCACTGTGCTCGCCGCCGGCCTGTCCGCTCACGCCACGCAACCAGTTCAGCAACCAGACGCGGTGCTTCCAGACATGTGATGCCCGCGGCCTGCAGGCCGTGGAGGACGCCTGTGGCACGTACAGCCACGTAGTGCTAAAAGAAGTGAGATTCTTTGAGCTGGAATCCCTCTACCCGCTCCTGCAGGACCCGAGCCTAGATCTCCGCATCATCCACCTGGTCCGGGACCCTCGGGCTGTGGTGCGGTCCAGGGAGGAGTCAGCCAAAGCCTTCGTGAGCGACAACGCCGTCGTCTTGGAGCAGAGAAGCATCCCGGCTGCCGAGGTGCAGTATCAAGTCATGCAGGAGATCTGCCGTAGTCACGTGCGCATTAATGAGAGGGCCATGCTGAAGCCCCCGCCGTTTCTCAAAGGCCGCTACAAGATGTTCCGCTATGAGGATGTGGCGCGCAACCCACTCAAGGAGATCACTGCCATGTATGACTTTGTGGGCCTGGAGATGACCAGACCGCTGGAGGAATGGATCTACAGAGTGACTCACGGAAAAGGCAAAGGCTCCAAAAAGGAGGCCTTCAAAATCACTTCTCGCAACGCTGCCGACGTCTCCCAGGCTTGGCGCACCACGATGCCACACAACAAGGTCAGACGTATCCAGGAAGTGTGTAAAGGGGCCATGGCGTTGCTCGGGTACAGGACAGTTAACAGTGAAAAAGAACAGAAGAGACTTGACATAGACCTCCTTGTGCCACAGGAACCGTATCAGTTCAGCTGGTTGCCAGCTAAAACCGAGCATCCCAGTAATGGTTAAAATGGTGTTTGAGTATTTGAATGACAAAGACACCGAGAGACTACTTTGAACTAAAGTCTATATTTTTTAAACGCTGTAATGAGTGACACAGCGGATGACTGATCTACTGGGGGAACACTGGCATGGTGTCCCAAGGTAAAGCTCTGGTTTGTGGTGGAGACCCACCTCCCACTGTCAGGGGAGTGAGGGGATTCAAGTTAGGGCTGCACAATATATCGTTTTTATCAACTGACATCACGAAAGACAGAGATTGTCTTGTGTTGAAAACTGCACTTTAAAAAGCTACTGTCATTCTTCATTTAGTGGTGCCTTTATATTCAATTCAGTGCTTTATTTGTTCAAATGTAAGCAGTGTATAGAAGCAGAATACTGAAAACATCAGCAATGAGTACTCTTTTAATATACAGTTTATTTATCACTAGTGATATTGTTATTGCGATATTCCAACACATATTGTTGCATATTGTCCTCATATCGTGCAGCCCTAATTAAAATGTGAAAAGACAGCACAGCAGTTATTGTATGATAAAGACAATAGCTCAAACCGATTCAATCAATCATCGTAATAGAGGAAATGAAGTTAATAATTGACAACTAATCGACTAATCGATTCATCTTTGCAGCTCTAGTTTTAAAGAATTATACATTTTGCAGCAATTATACAACTTGGATTGGTACAACCCAGTCCTTACAACTCTTTGAGAAGATAGTTTGCGTGAGCTTGCATATGATTGCAGATGTTTTATGAGCCAGCCACACATGGAAAACAGTTGGAAACATAAGGAAGTTGCCAGATAATGACCTGGTCGGGACAAACAGGGAGGCTGTAGTTCTTTAGAAGCTAACACCCTGAAGTAACTGTGTGTGCACAGGTGGGAACCGTTGCACACGGTGACTCTGGGCCGGGGTTGTCGTGGAGACAGTCCGAGCGGGCTGCTGTGTTCTGCAGCACCAGAAAACAGCAAAGCTTAAAGCTTGATGTACTGAACACTGAACAAGCAAAGCCACACGTGCAGAAGTCTGTCCGGTAACTGTGATGAGGTCCAACTGGAACATTAGAAATGACTCCATGTCCATCCGGTTCTACTTAAGGGACGTCGGGGTTCTGGTCAGGGCTGCTCGGTTTGATTTGAACAATCCTGATTCCAATTTGTATTGACCCTTTGGATTCCGGCTCTTTGAAGGGTGGAGTGTAACCGGCTCACATCCTTATTTCACAGATAAGAGGAAGATGTTTTTAGGAGGTTTCCTGGACGTAAGGAACGCTGCGGAAACCAAAACCTCAATGGTCGCATGGAGTCAATGGTCGCATTCAGTAGTGATTTTCCCTACACTATACCCCATTTCTTTATTTAAGTTTGTTACAATAGGGCTGCGACCAATTAGATTTTTAAATGAAGCTGTCGATTATTTTCTCGATGAATGTGATTTGAAATGAATTAGTTGTTTGGTCTAAAATGTCAGAAAGATTGACCATCTTCTCATAAAAATGATTTAAACCAATTGATTTCTTATTAAAAGAGTCTGCGATTAATTTAATAGTTGACAACTAATTCATTTCCTAATTTGATCTCCTCTTATTGGTTGATTAATTATTGGCTGATTAATTATTGGTTGATTAATTATTGGCTGATTAATTATTGGCTGATTAATTATTGGTTGATTAATTATTGGGTGATTAATTATTGGCTGATTAATTATTGGTTGATTAATTATTGGTTGATTAATTATTGGTTGATTAATTTTTGGTTGATTAATCAACTGAGCGGGGATCTGAGTATTTAACAGTGATTAAGGGTCCCAGTGTTGTGTGTGAATGATAAATCATGTTGATTTCCTTCTTCAGAGCCAAATTTAAAGGAGCTTAGCAGAAAGTTGAATGAGGAAGACTCCTTCTACTCACTCATTCCTTCCCATGACTCCCGGCTTCTACTCCGTGGCAGTAGTCCAACCAGATCCGGGGCCTGTTGCAAGAAACCAGGATAAGGGATCAAGCCGGGATATTCAAGTTATGCTGGATGTCTTTCATCTTCTTTCGTGCGACAGGCCCCCGGTCATCGTCTCTCACGATTCAAGATTACATGAACACTTTATGGCATGTAACTAAGTTACACAAACAAAACAGAAGCAACATGTAGAATGGGACTGATGATTTTTCATTATGAGAATCGAGCATTCAAAGGAAATCTCGAGGATGAATCGCATTAAGACGACTCCACAATTGCAGTTCATTAAGAAATACTAAATGCCCGGAGCATTAGTGTGTAACATTAGCATCAGACTCTTTGAAGTCTTGGTTGCTGTTCAGCTTCAGCTGACACGCTGTAGTGAAAGCCTTTTCACCAGATTTAGAGTCCACTCAGTGGGTAAGGGATCAGTTTGCAGCTTGTGGCACAAACTAAGTACTTCAATAAGAAATGCTTCCTGGAGACAGGTACCTGCCAACGTTGAGTAATAGTTTAAAGGCCAACACGTTACAGTACGTCTTACTGTGTTGACAGAGTTAACATCGACTCAGACGAGAGTCTGGTCTGTGCTCTGTGTCCGCCTCGGACACACATGGAACACACATGAGTACACTGTGTCCCCTCAGTGGGTTTCCCAGTGGACGCTGTTCCTGTGCAGGGTGTGCTGGCCTGTCTGATAGTCCGCCCGCTGCATCAATACACATCTGTTTAGCTCCGGTGTGTTAAAAAGAGAGTTGAACAGCACTCTTCAGACAGCAGCGTTATCAGTATCGTTAGACATAAACCATAGGAGAGAGTCTAGGATTTAATTAACATAAATGAATGAAGTTTCTGAACTGTGAATCTTTAAGCCAAAAGGGATCAGCAGTCCAAACTCATGTGTGTAGACAGACTGGGGATGCTTGAATATCCGGACCCGTTCAATCTGTTGGGAAACTACAGTATATATTGTAAACATAATGTGTTTTTCAATGCAGGATCAATCATATGTTTTGTGAAGAGTGATTTTATGAAGTGCCTGAACAGCACAGTTAACGTGTCCCTATGCAATGTGAAAAATACGGAGGTTTATTGTTATGGTAGCCCTCTTTGCATTCAGTCTATGGTTTAACCAAATGGCTTCCCTCTGAATGAAGAGTCCGTTGGCCCCTTTCAGAAGGGTTGGGCTGCCAATTTGTTCTTTTCTTTAATAAAGATGACTTATGAAGCAGAATGATATGGTACTGGCCTTGAGGTATTCCCATTCTGGTGCCTTTAACTGAAAGCTGGTTATTAACCTGGTTTGGAAGTAGATGACAGGATTTTCTTAGCAGTATTTCCTTTGTGTTTGGGCTCCATCTGTTGGCTGAGTCTAGTAAGTGATGAGATTTGAAACATCATAAATATTCATAGTGCCTGCACAGTGATTGGATAGAGCTGACGAACCAACGAGGAAGGACCCTGGATGGAGAGCTTTTAGACAGTAACCACACAATGATCCTTACTTATGTATAAAGGACTGTACTCTTCCCACCTACACTCGTCCCACTGGTGGTTGCCTGAGGGTCTCCCACTTTAGAGTTGTTTCCATTCATAACTCAAGTAGATTTACACGTTCCTGACCATTATCTTACCACAGTACTAATACACGTTATATTGTCTGGAATTAGTCAATGTCTGTCCCTCCGTATAGTCATACATAACAGGTTTTGTAGATACACACAGATATCAACATTCACAAAGACGCACTACACACATATCTAAAAATACATAATATATCAAAATAAATACACGATAGGAGCATAACATACATACGCACGCACACACACACACACACACATTTGAAACTGTCTGACCCAAGGTGTAATAAGGACACATGCAACAAGTATAATATAAAGGATTAAAAATATGTGTACAAGTAAAGTTATAGAAGATAAGTAAAATATACAAATATATAAAATGGGGGGGGGGGTTACTCTATCTGTAAAGTGTCCTGAGATAACTTGATTTTATGATTTGAAAATCTGAAACAATCTAAGTGAATTAAAAAAGAGATGCTAGTAATACGTTTAGTAGAAAGCCTGCATCACAATCAGAAGTACTGTATTGATCCCAGAAGGGGAATTCTGCATCTGGGTCTTCCAAACTGAAATCTCAGAACTTTTGTATTTCTGTAAAGACGGCCACGTGGTCGGAAGCAGGGACGGCTGAACACTTTCTACTTCCTCGCTGAAGAAGTTGAACCAGAGCTGGTGCACAGCCGCCTATAAGTGGGAGGCCGAGGAGCCGAAGGTCATGCTGGCAGTCGTGTCAAATACATTTTCAGAAATACAATCAGAGAACAATTCATTCTGAAAGTGATGTGTGTATAAAGTGACGTTTGACAGGATGAGAAATAACAGCAGTTATTATTAGGAATGGGCTGTGTGCGGTGCATGTGGACACAGTTAATGTTGGCAATATACAATTTATGACATACAAACTTTTAGATTTATGTTATGTCAATAAAAAAGTGTCTTTAGTCATGTTAGGTTCAGTGTGCTGCTGAAGCACCCAGGGGTGCTGGTGCAGTGTTCTGCAGAGGAATGATGCTGCAACAAGATAACAGGAAACCAAGCGATTTGCCTTCAAAATAAAAGGTTTGACAGGTCATATTCTCCTGAATCTCCATGAGAGTTTGGCAGCTGTTATAAGCCAAAAAACAGTTTGAAACAAGGAACTTATGTCAACAAAATTCAGTTATTGTGTTGAAGTGTTCATTCTGAATGTTAGAAATGGATCATAAAAATCTATCATATTACGTTTTGTGCAATAAGCATTGAGCTCTAGCTGTTTGCGTTCTCTAAAACCTTGTTTTGGTGATTTGTACCTAGCTTGGAATCTCTCCTGGCATTAAGCTCACCAACAAATCAATTAAGGCAAATGAAATGCTGCCATAAAGGTAAGAAATGTATTTAAAAAAGATATGGTAGGCTTTACTGAGAAAAGTGTTCGCAGTAATGTTAAAACAAATGTGATTTGAAGTTAAATAAATAAATCATGCAACATCCCTTTATTCATTTCTGTTTGATTTTCTAACATATCCAGGTCTCCAGGATGGTAAAAAGATAGCAGATGTTTACACTACTTAATAAGTGAAATGTTGCAGCATGGTGGTTTTGGAGTAAGAGCTTTATTTTGAAAGGTGTGCCCATAAGTCCTAATTAATTAATTCTTTAATTTAACTGTAGTGAAAGAGCTGAAAGAAGAGAAGGAACGTGCGATACCTGCAGTTAAACACTCATCTCGTCCCTTTGAGATAATAAGATGATGTCATCATCACATAGAAGAAGTGATTATGAAGTCAAATATTGTCAGCAGCCCCCCCCCGCCCTCCTCTCGGCCACCAGCAGGTGGTTAATGCGACAGCCAGGAGGAGGGTCTCGGGCCCCCCGCCCCCCCCCCGGCCGGTGACTGGCAGTCCCCCGCAGATCCAATCGTCTCCCTCATTTGCTGATATGGCAACAAGCTAAGTCAAGGTACCGCCAATTAGCCAGACAGTGATCGGAAGCGTAATGGCTTCACCTTCAAAATAAAAGCAAAAGAGGTCAACTGAAAACTTGATTAGATGTTTTGGTCTTTGTAAATGCAAAGGAAAGAAATAATACAAATGAAAGGCTAAACTGCATATTTTTTCCAGACGTGCTTGAATCAGATTTTTTGCAGAAGTATAGAACACATTTTAAATATTGTGATGTGGAAAACGTGTGTTGGTAGCTAAAGGGCTTCCACTTCACCTCCTGGGCACTGCCATGTGCTCTTGGGCAAGCAGATAGCTTGCCCCCCCCCCCAACCTACCAGGGTGGCAGCCCCCCCCCCACTCTGACATCTCTCCATTAGTACATGAACAGGTCCTCAGCATGTGTGTGTATTCCAGGCCTGTGTGTAGTGATTACTGAAAGAGTGTAAATTGTAATTTTCCCACTAAGGATCAATAAACAGTATGAATTATTATTATAAAATTATTCATTATTCCAGGTTTGAAAATGTGTATATATTTCCCCCAAAACATATATGATAATATTTGTTGTTTTGGCTGCATGGGCCACCACCATTTTAATTGGAAGATGGCAGCTCTTTATTCATTATTACACTGATGACACAGCTGTTTATTCATCAGCACCACTACCACCAAAGCTTTGTCTAATTAAAAGTCTGATGTTTGGGGTTTTCAAAGGGCCCTGATTAAATATTAAGCCCAGATAAGATTAATACCATGCTCTTTTCATATTTGTTGGTCCTGTGTTTTTTGAATGTTTCATATAAGAATGTTGATTTTACATGTTTTATTGTAAAGTCTATCTATCTATCTATCTATCCATCCATCCATCCATCCATCCATCCATCCGTGTATTGTTACTCAAAAAGTGACACGTTGATTAACGTTGGTTGTATTTATTTGTTTAAACTTGGACCGGAAGTGCCGCGTTGACTACGGCTACCTTAACACTGTTGTGGTAACGAGGTGCAGCTGCGGTAGTTGAGGAGCAGTAGACGTCTAGAAGGCGACAGGAGACTAAACCGGGCCGAATAGTAGGCTAGTTAGTCAGGGGATAGCATAAATGGCTCCGGTGCCTAAGAAGTGAAGAATGGACTCCACGCTATCGCTGCCATGGCCAGATCCACCAACAGAAGCGCCGAGGACGGGGAGTCAAGGGTAACCGCCCCCACGGATCGGGTAGAGTCGCCCCGGGAACTGTCTCTGGAAGAGGTGCTGAAGTCGTACGAGCAGCCCATCAACGAGGAGCAGGCATGGGCGGTGTGCTACCAGTGCTGCAGCGGGTTGAGGGTGCCCCGCCCGCCGGCCGGGAGAGTCTTTCGGGTGAAAGACCCGTCCTCCATACTCCTGCGCAGGGACGGAACCGTGTCATTGCAGCAGGAGCCCCGACACAACGGTAGGACAACTGTCCGCTGATGCCTCTGAAAAATAACGTTAGCTAAGCTCCGACACGAACCTCAACTATAAAAAAGTAAATTCTAACAGTGTGTCCACGCTTTGCAAAGTAAATTAGCGCCTAACGTTTGACACTACATGGTGTTTTAAATATTAAGAGCCACTTTTAAATTCGGCGTAAAGTTTTTAGAATGTGGACTTTTTAACTGGTCCGCCGGTTCCCGCTGTCCTGGTCCAGTAATGTTAGCTAAAGCTCTCCGCAGTAGCAGGTGGACTTACAGAACTGTGCGACCCATTAGCCTGCTAATGTTTAATTTCACTTGACTAGCTATACTGCTTGGCTGATATCAGCGCCGAATTAACCAGCATCTACCAGTGCTTCATACGAGGTATTGAATCCTGTTGTATCCAGCAGGAACCGGGACTAGAAACCATGCCACATAAAATTATCAGAACTGCAAACGGAGTTTGGTACATAGCAACATATGGTGTTCAAACGGACGCATCGGTGCTATCCCGACCTAAACAAATCTTAATATTTTGCATAATAAACCTTACACTATACTTGATGATTGTTTTAAGCTGACCTTACACAAACGGATAGTCGCTACTGTTTGCGTCGCACTCTCCGCGCCAACAAGGATGACTCGTATAATGCCGGTAAAGGATTAATTATTCATAGAGAACACCCAGCATTTCCTCCTTTTGGGAGACTTCAAAGGGTGGATGGAAGCCCAAAGGATTTTACGCAAATTCTAGTTAGTTCCCCCGCTGTCTTCTGATGCAGGTGCATAATGTCCTCACTGCGGGCTGCATGGGCCCAAGAAACCTAGAAACCTGTTCCACAGGACGGACAAACACAGAGACATCTTCATGCCAAACTTAATTTGAAAGGTTTTATTTGGACTGTATATTTTCTAGTCTAAATGGGGAACCTGCTTCAAGACCTTTTGAGAACCACTTTATAATAAACCCAATGAACCACATAGCTCTTGCTTGAATAAAGTCTCAACTCTTCACCTCTTATTCCCATGGTAGAATGCAGCCATTATTTCCAGAAACCGGTGTTTCGTTGATGTTCTGCTGTGCTGTGCCTTTTGCTCTAAAGCACCACACAGTCCGACTATTTGAATATCCTTCTGCTTTGTTCCTGCCAAGAGGTCAGAGAAGGCCAGTTAAATATTAAAATCATTAGTTAGAAACGTTGAGAAAAGCAGGAATGTGTCGATGATGTCGTCTCTGTTCTCATGTACTGTATGTCAGCTTCTTGCTACTGCAGCAAAATGAATCGCCCCTCGGGGACAAATACAGGTCTGGAACTTAAACTTGAACATGGACTTGTGAGTTATCAAATCTTAGTAGTAAACAGGATAGCCCCGGCTCTTATGCAACAAGTCGTCGCACCCTTTTTGTGCTGTGGTTTCTCTTAGTGTAGCAGCTTTTTTTTAAGGAACTCAACAGGAAAGGTTGCTCAGCAAGGAGGATATCTATCTTAGTTTAGTTAGTTGTTAGATCATTGTAAAATCCAAGCTTTGTTTAACTTGTCTTGGTGACTTTAGTCTGTCTGTGTTACGTCCCGGCACACGCAGCCTGCCCTGATGGCAGAAGTTCAGGAAAGAGACCTGGAGAGTCTGCACGGATTCTTTTGGCTTGTTTTCTAACCCTTCCTCGTACAGGCTCTGTATGGACTACTCTTTCCTCCCTTTTATCCTCGTAGCCGTCTTGTGTGTGCCAACCAGCATGCGTCTCAGCTGCACTGTGAAGCTGCCAAACCATGCTGGGATTCCATATCTGATGATGCTCTCCAGAATCGCCCAGTAGAACATGAGCATGCTCTGGCTGCTTGCTCCGACAGTCTCAGTCGCCGTAGAAAGTAGACTCTCTGCTGCAGTCCACTAAACAGGTGGTCCATGTGTGTTTTCCAGCAGAGAAGATTGTCTATATGGACACATAAGTATTTCTAATATGTTATCTACCTGGGTGATTGACTGGCTCATGGTCAATCCCTTGCCTCGGGTCAAGGACCTTCTCCTGTGTTTTTATGCCATCTAAGATAAGATGGTGGCTGATATGATGGTTGATAAAGGCGTTTATCTCATCGTGGTACACAGAACTTTAGTTTATTGTCCCCGTGGAGAAATAAGGTTGCAGCAGAAATTACATCAGAAGGCATTTTTGACAACATAAGGACAAAAAAACAAGCCAAAATGTCTCAATTTTAGACATAGACATACTACACACACCATAGACCAGGGCAATCATGCGTGGGGGGGTCCAGACCACCTTGGAAAAGAAGAATAAATAAAAAATAAGCCTTCTCAGAATTGATGTATCATCCACTAATGGATTATTTGGGTGTACTTACCTGTACCGGTAATTTCATCCTGTTCATAATTTATGTGATGGGACAGACATGTATTAGAATATTTGGACACGTCTGAGACACTGCACTGCGGTCAACGTGGTGAGCTGATAATAGGGGTGAGATTTGAATAATAATTACCTTTTTGTATTTTATTAAACGAGTCTGTGTTGACTTTAAAGTGTTTCTCATTTTGCTGGGGACCCATTAGATCCCCCTGATAGACACGGTGGGACACTGGAACCAGTAAAGATCCTGGAGCTGCGAACACGCTGCTAGGATCGTTAATGGTCCGCTCTCATGTCCTTTAGCCTCTGTGGATCCATAGGTCCATATCACAATCCATATCAAAGCACTGGTGCACGTCCCTTAACCAGCATGAAGGGGTCTTTATTATAGTGAGACGGTCTACATTATTAATGCAGTAGGTCTGCTGGAGGACCTTTTAAATTCTGTAAATGGTTAAATTCATCCAGTTCTAGACAGCTGGGCTATAGAGGAAACAACTATTGTTGACCAACAATCTGAGGTCCAAGCTTCATTATTAATTCAGAAAATGTTGAATTGGCCCCTTTAATCAACATTTTTACCACTCTTGCAAATTTAGGGTGCTTCCTCCACAGCGCCGCGGAGGAGGGTCTGTCTAGACCACACAGGATTCTGGGATGGGAGGGAAACATGCTCTGGTTTATCGGCATGTCTTTAAACCAATCACAGAGCTAAGCTCCGGACAGAGCCACGGTGCCGCTGCTAAATAGTCTCAGGAAGGAAGTTGTCAACAGAAAACTCAGAGCCTGCACAGTCTCAAATGATCTTCTATTTCCTGGAAATCTAAACCTCCATGCAAAGGAGGGAGGAAGTGAATGTGAAACCCAATATGAGCCGGGACTGAAGCTGCACTACACAGCATTTAATGTAGACACACACCTAGTGCATCAGCCTGAGTCACAGAGAAAAACACATCATCCGCACTGACATGCTGCACATTCACTCTGGTTAGTGCAGGAACCGGGACCCTGTGACTCTGAGATAAGAGTTTTCCAGCAATTTCCAATCTTATCTCTATCTTAAAGAGGGGTATGGTGTGAAAGAGCTTTCAGTTCTTTCCAGTGTTCTTTGGGTCCCTGGGGCTCAGCTGATCTACTCCCTTCCTCCAGTCATGTCACTGGTGTCGAGCTACAAGCTACTTCAACGTTTCTAGCTGGGGTCCGGACAGAGCCACGGTGCCGCTGGTAAATAGTCTCAGGAAGGAAGTTGTTTTGGTGGAACATGTGTACGTTCGGAAGTAGTTTTAGTCGTCAACAGAAAACTCTGATTGGACAGATAGTCTAGCTAGCTGTCTGGATTTACCCTGCAGAGACCTGAGGACCAGGTAACCATAGTCCTCAGATTGGACAGATAGTCTAGCTAGCTGTCTGGATTTACCCTGCAGAGATCTGAGGACCAGGTAACCATAGTCCTGAGAAATCCACCAGAGGTTAGAAGGGTTAGAAGGGTTAGGGGAACATTGGCGCCAAGTGTTTCCATTTAAATTGAAAAACATCATTGTTATGGTTTGATTTCTTTCTTATATGTCTAAGATATGATGTGTAGGCCAGGACACCTGGAGCATGTCAATATTTATTTAAAATGGTATTTAGAGACCTATGTCGCCTTTAACAAATATTGCACCTCCTGCAATTTGAAAATTGCAGATCAAATTCCCATTAATTGTTCCGCCCTAGACCAATATCCTTATTCAGCTGCTCACTGCTGAACAGCTCCACTGTGTTCACCAGCTAGACGCTAGCTTTGGCTGTCTCTGTTTGGTGCCCGGGCAGATAGACTGAGGGGGGGGGAGGGGGGGGGGGTTAATCAAAGATTCAACAACACTGTAGAAACAACAGCAGAGTTCTTACAGAGAGTCAAGAAGCTACAGATGTCCCAATGAGCTAGGGCTGCACAATCATTTACACATCCAGTGATACTTCAATTTACCTTCATTAAATTCCCTTAAAGGTCCCCAGGCTCCTACAGTACAGGTGATGGCTAGAGCTGGGCAGTATGAAAACAATGTACATCACAATAGTTTTAACCAGATATTTCCACTATATTGTAAGGTTGACTTTTGGTGCTTTCACAAAAGATTTATACAATGAGATTTTAGATAAATAATTATCAGTAATGTGGATATAATGACGAAGTGGGTAAAGGCCAATAATAGAACAGCTGGGACAGCCTGAAAGTTCATCACTTTACTGTAATGTAGCCTGTAAAGCCAGGAAAGGAAACACTTGTGTCACATCAAGATACCGTTGACTACATCAACAGAGTGAAGCATAAAAGGCTGAAAATACGCGTTATGGTCTTCTTAGCAAATGTAATAAATGTCTGACTGACTGACATGTGATTTGCATTCTCATTAGAAAACAACTAGTTTTAGAAATGTCATATTGTCTTTAGGTAAAGAAGTGTATTCTTATTAAGTGTATCTAGAAGTGTATTATTCAAGTTTTGTTTTTGATAAAAAAGTGAAAGTCATGACTGAATCCAATCGCAGTAGATGAAATCACAATAACAAGCGAAGCGGCAGGCAGTGTGTTGGGATAAAGAATCTACGCAGATCGTTAAAGCTGTTTAAAAACAGCCCTGCCAATGAAATTATTCTTTTCTTGCAAAAACTGATGTTTACGATTACTCCAGTTAGAAAAGGACTGCAGCTCCCCC
>NC_048414.1:29197713-29199730 GCF_013103735.1 Etheostoma cragini
CCCCCCCCCCCCCCACATCACCTCATCCAGACCAGTGCTTCCCAGTTCTTATCTTTGTTTTTGCTCATCTCTCTCTCTATCTTGCTTTGTCTCTAACTCTTTTCATCTCTCTCTCTCTCTCTCTTCTCTGAGGTTTTTTCATGACTTGCATCTTTTGTCTTTGTCTCCGTCTCCTGGTTCTCTAGTCTGTCCTTTCTCCTGTTTCGCTGCAGTGAGAGCTGCTGATTGAGGAGTTTCAGGCCTTGCGGGTGTCATTACTGACATCTGAGCTGAACTGGGAGAAAGACAGAGACACACACACACACACACACACACACACACACACACACACACACACACACACACCAAACTATATGATAGTGGGACAAATGGATAACAAATTTGATTTAATGAGTAAAAAATTGAAAACAGGCAGACTTTTTTTATTTTTTTATATTGCTATAAAATTTGCCTTTTAGTGGCACAAATATCAGGTTTCAAAAACTGTCATGTTAACATTTTAAATGGATTAAAAAGTAAAAAAAATTCCCCAGCATTGTCCTTTTGTGTAAAATGGTGTGTGTCTCAGGTCCTTATTGTTTTTGTGTCCTCAGATGACAGTGATGGACCCCCTCCTCCACCTGCTGCAGAGCGCCAGGTGAGAAAGAGAGAAGAGAAACACAGAGCACGTCACTCTTTTAAACGTGATAATAAAATGCAAATTGTTGAATTTTTTTTATTTTTAAGGTCCAACATGGTATATATTATCAAATCATAACAAGAGTTTTCTCAAGGTACATTACAGATAGAGTAGGTCTAGACCCCACACTTTGATTTACAAAGGCCCACCAATTGCCCCAACAGGCATTTAGTGCTTTAGATTCATAATAATTATAGATAGTTGGTATGATGAACAGTGGCAATTAGTAGGGAGTAGTAGCAGCCATTTTTATGTGTACCATTTCCATGGTAACGTGTTACCTTCTGTGTAAGCTAAGGTAACGGACAACGTAACGAGACAGAGAGCCAATCTGCCGTGGGCCAATCAAATGACGTCAGCCAACCGTTCCCTCAGTGGTGTTTCTGTGATATTTACTGTGCCTTGGTCTATCTCCCCATCCGTCCCTCCAGCTGGTCCAGTCGCTGGGTGTGGCCATCTACAGAGCTCTGGACTGGGGGCTGGACGACACCGAGGAGCGGGAGCTCGGCCCCCAGTTGGAGCGTCTGATTGAGCGCATGGCCGGGGGGGAACAGGGGGGGGAGGAAGTCTGCACCGGCAGGAACGGCGCTACAGACGAGGGCTACAGTGGCCAAGAAGAGGAGGAGGAGGAAGAGGAGAAGCAGGAGGGAGTGATCAGGCCAGTGTGTACGTTCCGCCAGGTGGTGGCGCTGTGTGCGTCCCGGCTGGCCAACCCGAGCCTGGCTCCAGAGCACTACCAGGCTGTCTGCAGGGCTCTGTTTGTAGAGACTCTGGAGCTGCAGACCTTCCTCAGCAAGATCAGAGATGCTAAGGAGGTACGTTAAGGTTGTCCCGTCCATATAAAGTTAAGCCAAGTTTTGCATTCCATCTCATCCTCCAAACCTTTCAAACTATCTTTGTTCACATACAGTGGTGTGAAAAAGTGTTTGCCCCCTTCCTCATTTCCTGTTCCTTTGCATGTTTGTCACACTTAAGTGTTTCGGAACATCAAACCAATTTAAACAATAGTCAAGGACAACACAAGTAAACACAAAATGCAATTTGTAAATGAAGGTGTTTATTATTAAAGGTGAAAAAAAATCCAAACCATCATGGCCCTGTGTGAAAAAGTGATTGCCCCCCTTGTTAAAACATACTATAACTGTGGTTGTCCACACCTGAGTTCAATTTCTCTAGCCACACCCAGGCCTGATTATTGCCACACATGTTCACAATCAAGGCATCAGTTAAATAGGAGCTGCTTGACACAGTAAGGTCCACCAGGAGATCCTTAAAAGCTACACATCATGCCGAGACCCAAAGAAATTCAGGAACAATTGAGAAAGAAAGTAATTGAGA
>NC_048414.1:29199830-29209495 GCF_013103735.1 Etheostoma cragini
GGGCCAAAATTCCTCCAGGACGCTGTAAAAGCCTCATTGCACGTTATCTCAAACGCTTGGTTGCAGTTGTTGCTGCTACGGGGGGCCCAACCAGTTATTAGGTTTAGGGGGCAATCACTTTTTCACACAGGGCCATGATGGTTTGGATTTTTTTTTCACCTTTAATAATCAACACCTTCATTTACAAATTGCATTTTGTGTTTACTTGTGTTGTCCTTGACTATTGTTTAAATTGGTTTGATGTTCCGAAACACTTAAGTGTGACAAACATGCAAAGGAACAGGAAATGAGGAAGGGGGCAAACCCTTTTTCACACCACTGTACATATGTAGTTGCTTCTCGAAATCATCATTTTTCCAGCTAAATTATCCTATGATTTATCCCTCTCTTACTTACCCGTGTGCCTGTGCACTTATCTCTTTATGTGTTTACTGTTGTCTGTGTAGTATTTCAAATTGTATTTCATTTGATTCCTAAACTGTATGTTTTTCTAATGTAATTTTTATTTTAGCCCTCTTTTCCTTTTTGCCACTTGTCAAGCTGGCAAGTGGCCAGCTTGACAAGCTTGACACCTGTTCTTAATGACTTGCCTTTAAAAATAAAGGTTTAAATAGTTTGAGTACAACCCCTTTAGATCTTGCATTTTGAACATGTGGCAGTGTTTGAAATGTCACCGTTGTCACTTTAGCTTGCAATTAATAAATTAAAATAAATAAATGTGTCTCTGTTTTGTTGCCTAGATGCTGAAGAAGATCACAAAAGAGGAAGCCCCGGAAAACAGGCCTACATCTGAGCTGGACGCACTGAAACACACAGACTGGGTGAGACGGGCCAAGCATAGGACACAGTGTAACAGGGAGGACAATACGGCAGTGTTGGACTGAAGAAGGCAGTGTTGTCCTGTTGACGTGTGTTTGTGTGTGTACGTGTGTGTGTGTGTGCGTGTTGTTTCCACCCCAGGCCCGTCTGTGGGTGCAGCTGATGAAGGAGCTGCGTCAGGGAGTGAAGCTGAAGAAGGTGCAGGAGCAGCCGTTCAACCTGCTGCCCACCGAGTTCAGCCTCACCCCCTTTGAGATGCTGATGCAGGACATACGAACTCGCAAGTTCCAGCTACGCAAAGTCATGGTGAGAGGCAGCACTTGGTTCCACCTAAGGATGGAGCTGATTGTGGCTTGCTTTTTTTTTTTCTTTTTTTTTTTTCTCTCAAAGTTGTCAGGGTACAGCATTCACCCAGATTACTTTACTCCGATCATGTACCTCAGCTTGAAGTGACCTCCGCCTTTAATCCCACACGCCCTGCGCCACAGACCGACCCCCAGACGGCCTCGCAGCCGGGACTTTCAAACCAACATGGTGTGCGGCCACTCACCAGTGTCTGTTTCAGCTTGCTGGCCCTTGGCCACAATTTAAAAGGTCCATCTTTCTTTTGCTATGTTCACATTTTGCTGGTCCTCGAGACTTCAGCTGTCAGTCGTGGCCGCAGCCGTACCGCAACCGATCCTGACCTGGTGGGTGTTGACGGACGGCGGAGCCGATCCACAGCTGTATGGCATCCGGTGGGATCCCTGGGTAACACTGCCAGCAACTACAAAAGCGTTCTAGTCAACTTTTCCTTGTCAAAAAAAGACACCAAGGGTGAACATAGCCTAAGTTACCCGTGTAAACACAAAAAGAAAATCTGAGATTGACCATTAAGCGCAAGAGCCGTCTGTTGTTTAGTTTTCGTAGGATCCTAAAACTGTTGTTGGGACCCTAAAAGAGAACTGTTTTGTGCTGAGAGAAAAGTCTCTCTTACTGCACTAATGTAAATGGATTAACCTCAAGACAAGTTTGAGTTACTTTGTTTACTTAGTTATTTTTGTTAAGAAAAAAGGTGTGCAGCTCAATTATCAGCAAATACAAGTATCAGATCGGGACTCTGTATCGGCAGATTTTCAATCTTTAAGATATCGGATCAGGCCTCAACAAAGCTGATCGGGACATCCCTCGTCTAAACTAATCAAGCTGAGCATTAAGTATGATGTAAATATGAAAGAAGTTAACATGTCTATGCCATGAACGCAGATGAAATGTCATTGGAAGAGTAAGAGATGAGAGCAGATGGAATGTCAGGTTAACTGTAAATGCTCAAAGCTGTTGCAGTGTCAGTGAGGGGGTAAATCCGAGCAACACTGATCTTGAAGCCAGCATATCTCCACCAGACTCCAAAAAATCACTACTTTTAATGTGTATAGAGCAACATATCTCCACTAGACGCCATGTAAATAATCACTACTTTTAGCGTGTATAGAGCAGCATATCTCCACCAGACTCCATGTTAATAATCACTACTTTTAGCGTGTATAGAGCAGCATATCTCCACCAGACTCCATGTAAATAATCACTACTTTTAGCGTGTATAGAGCAGCATATCTCCACCAGACTCCATGTAAATAATCACTACTTTTAATGTGTTTAGAGCAGCATATCTCCACCAGACTCCATGTAAATAATCACTACTTTTAGTGTCTTTAGAGCAGCATATGTCCACATGTAAATGGGTGAATTAAGAGTTTATTCCAACCAGACCAGAGTGGTAAATGTTGGAACAGTGGAAAGATTAACCAAGATGGCTTTTGGTAGTTTTATGTAGTTTCTGTCTACTTTGAATTAAGTGTGTTTGACAATGATAAAAGTAGTTTTATTATCTGGTGGGTTTGGTGATGGTGATTTCTGTTCCATGTTAAACTAAAAGGATATTATTCTTTAACTAAAAGCTCTATCTCTTTAGGGATCCATCCCATAATGTTGTCAGACAATTAGTAATATTTATCCGAGGCTGTCAGTGTCCAAAACGGACAACTTTGCATTAGAAAATAGGGTCCCGGCTGAAAAATACCCAAATTACCCTTTAACTCCGGAGAAATGTTTTCATCATCACTGGACTCTGTTCAGCACGAGGACATTGAGGGCCAACAGGAGTGAGACTGTGACGCCTGTCTGTCATTTAAAGACCTTGAAGCCACCTTCCTCTGTTTTCAGGCAGTCCTCTGCACCATAAACAGGATAGGCTTTATTACAGGAGGAACATGCAGTCACCTTGAGGACTTCGTCACAGGGAGATACATAATTCAGCCTCAGAACACAAATATTAATGAAGGCTTCTCTCAGCCTTCTGTTCTCGCAGCAGTCACAAGGAAAATCCTCACCCAACTCTGCAGATAACCTTAGCTCCACGGAGCACTTTAGCTTCTTACAGCTCTTCGTTTTGGTTTCATGGCTTTAACCTAACCCTTTTGGTTCAGTCTCTTTACTCTTATCAACTGTTTCTGTGAGAAAGCTCTGATGTACTGTACCTGCTCAACACCAAATGGTAGAGAAAGTTAGCAACTCTCCTGAGCATTTAGCAGCTAAAGAGAGTTTTTTCTTTTTTTTTAAGGTCCCATATTGTATAACGTAAAGCATGTCAAAGTGCTGTATAAAAACTGAAAGTACCAAAATGCTCAATCCACAGTGAAATGCACACAGCCCGTATTCAGAAACGCAGTCTACTACTATGTGTACAGTGGTACAATGCTGTTACAGTCATTCCCCGGCTGAAATGACAGTGCAAAGACACCAAGAGCGCAGATGCAGAAGATGCTGACCAATCAGAGCAGACTGGGCTTTTTCAGAAGGGGGGCTTAAAGAGACAGGTGCTAAAACGAAGCGTTTCCAACAGAGGGTGAATACAGGTATATTCAGAGTAATGTGTTTTGTTAAACATTTAACATGTTCCAGTAGAAACATAGACAAGTATGAACCTGAAAATGAGCATGGTATGGGACCCTTAAGAGTTGGTGGAGACCAAAACCGAGCTAAAAGGAGAGTTAATTGCTGCGAATTATGTTAACGGGTACAGATGCTAACGTGTTTGACAGATCACATTTATCAGGTGATATGCCAGTGTATTGACAGCTTGTTGCATTGTTGCGTCACTGTATGATTTACAGACACTACAGTGGGTGTGGTGTTTCTTGTTTTACTCAGGTGGACAGTGACATTCCCACGAGTGTAAAGAGAAATGCCCATGAACTGATACTGGATTTCATCAGATCAAGACCTCCACTTAAACCAGTGAGTGGGTTTTGCCTTTTAATTGAAATTCACTACCCCAGTGTGAAGAAGGATACATGTGTGCAGTTTTTCTTGCCGTTTACAGTATACCCTGAAAAAACCCTGAGTGGGTATCACAAAGAATCAGAGGATGTTGTTTGCAATAACCAAGCAGGTAGAAAAAGACTTGTATAGATAAAGTGGATTGTATTTGTCTGTAAATGTAACTTAACAAAGTTAATGTGACAGTTATCTGAACTCCTGTGTAACATAGTAATATTAATGTAACTATTCGTCCCTATCATAATTCATATATCATTGATAAAAGCTGACATTTATACATCAATAAGTTGCAAGCTTGTACACAATACATATTTGTACTAACACTAGCTTACATTTACTGTGTATATACTGTGTATATAGATATAGATATATAACCAGTTTCGACTAACACATTGCTTACATTAGAGTCTCCCTGGTATACCACATTTATCCACCCCTAATAGAACTGTTTTAAGAACTGATGCCAGCATTTTCCAAAGTAAAACTATCCCCTAGCCTTGATACAAACTGATATTAATAATACACACCCAGAGATGTGTTTGACATTAGGTTGTAAAGTTAAAATAAATTGTTCTGTGATTTGATGTAACTGTATAAAGACTTTACAGATCTTTTATTAGAGTTTATCAGCCATTTTATAATGCCTCTGCTCAAGCGACAACCGTGGCCGAAGGCATTATTTTTTCAGGTTGTCTGGCTGTCTGTCTGTCACATTATTGTGAACGCGAAATCTGATAGCTTTTTACATTTTGAATGGGTGGTTACATCAAATCTTTAAAACATGGCCCCTTTTTCCTCCGTACATGCTTGGAGATAGTTTGGCTTTGGCAGCACCAAGAGAATCTTGGTCATGTCTTTTAGGTTTCTCAGGAGTGTGTTCTAATTGTTTCTCCTCATTAGGTTTCAGAGCGCAGCCTCCCCCCTCCTCCGCCACAGCAGCAGAGCCTCCATGACCGGGTCCTGGCCGAGATCAAGCAGGAGAGAAAGCTCCGGCCCGTGGTCCTGCCCCGCTCCAGACGTAAGGGCACATCATTCGCCTTGTTTGTGGTGCTTGTGTGGGGGATGTGTGGGATTTTTTTCCCCTTTCCCGTCTACATATTCCTGCCTCCACTCAATTATTTGTATCAAAAATACCCCAAATGCACCCCCCCACAAAGTGGTCATCTACTTCACCAAACAAAAGTATTTTAAATGAATACAGCGCTGTTCCATGAACAATCTATAGTGCCATAGAAAGATAAAGTCCGAGCGGCAGACACTCCCGAGGAGCGAATGAGCGTTTCCAGAGTGAAAGGATTTTGTTTTGGCCTCTTAGCGTAGTGGTTTATGTTGAGACCACTATTGAAGAGCATAAGTGTTTGGATGGCTGGGCGGCTGGCTCTGTTTCCATGGTGCTAGTTGAAGAGGGATTTAATTTCATTGAACTCATGTTTTGTTTGGTTGTGCATGGTCAGAAACATCCTCCCCTCTACTTTCCAAATGTAACCATGGGGTAGCCCAGCGTTGTTAATACTAAAAACATGTCTATCTGGCGGGTCCGGGGTTTTGAAGAAAGTAAGTGTGACTCCAAGGGGTCAAAGGTTACATGACGCCATTGCCAGGGTACCAAATGACCCGCTCTGTGTCACTGATGAAAATTACAGACTTCTTTGAGTTTGAACAACTTTTGTGATAATGTAAATAAATACTAAAACTAAAACATAGGTATATTCAGTTTCAACAATGAAACCACATTTTACCACAAAATTCAAATACTTATTTGCCCATTTGTCATTTGAAAAATTCAGTCCAAGATTCGCTTTCTTTTTGTTTTGCTCGTCATCAACCCCTAAGGGGGATCTCCGGCTCTCAAGTACTTTGTGTGCTTTTTGGTGCTGGGCAGATGAGGCTGAACCAAAACAGAGAGCCAATGGGCTGCAAAAGCAACACAAACTGTCTAACACAGACAGGGGTTTCCCTGCCATTCTATGGGTTAGGGACAGCCCCGAGCCGGTTTTGGGCAGCAACTAAGCCAAATTAAACTAAAAGACTTCTCTCAGTCCCAACTACAGTCATCAGCTCTGCCTTTCAAGAGTTTGGGAAGTTATTTAGTTATTATCTGCTCTAGCTTTTCCAACGTTTTAGACACAGATAACAGAATAATAACTGTCCAAAATAATGTGAAAAAGAGATGCAAAACTACCACAGAGAAAACCAAAAGACCACAAAGAGACACAACACAACTACAAAGAGACACAAAATGTATGGGGAAATTGCTTCTAATTATTTTTTTTTATTTATTGAAAAACGTTGCCTTTTCTTGAGGAAGGACACCTGAACCCCTTTGTCCAATAAGCACATCTAAGTCTTATTCAAAGCTAGGCAAAACACTGCTCATAGTCTATGAACTCATTGGTAATCTAAAAAATATAAATTAGTGCAGCATTTAGGTCTGTTTTGTACTTTCTGCTTTGTGCTATGAAGCAACACAGCAAATTTAGCTCCAAATACAACTCATTGAATGCTGTGGAAAAGCTTTGACACTGCAATATAGCTCTTCCAACATTGTTGCTTTACATTAATTATGTTAATGTCTCAAAGTGAGTGTGGTAAAGAGTTATTGATGCTAAAATGCTACACAGGGTACATCTCAGAGTGACTGCCCTCTGATCTCACCGGCTCTGATTTATTTGTTCCCTGACGGTGTTTTTTGGTTCCTCCTCCCTCAGCGTTTGGCTCTCTGCCCTGCCTGGCTCAGACTTGTCCTTGTAAAGAGAAATCTACTTCATGCATCGACCTGTCGGTGTCCGAGCCCGGGGCTCGACCGCCGTCCCGCCCTCGCGTCCTGCTCAAGGCTCCGACTCTGGCCGAGATGGAGGAGATGAACATATCCGAGGTGAGGCCAGGCAGGGGGGGCATTTACTCATTTGCTATTACCTGCATAGTGTTTGTTAAATAGTGAACTATATTGGGAAAGACCAAACCAGATTTAGAACACTAATAATCATGGTTGTGTCAGTAGGTGCGCCGGTTAGTTGTGTGACGCCCAGCATCGTGGTAACCAACGGAAACAAAGACTTCTAATACATCCCTGAAATAAAGCAAAGACTCAGGAGGAGAGTTAATGGTTTTATATTATGTATGTCACATGTTTCTGTGCAGTTACAGGATAACACAGAGGGTGGGAAGGGAAACCGTGATTCAGATGATCCACTTTTCTTCATGATGATCCACACAACAACATGGGAAATCATCTTTAGAGGGAAGAACTTGCATAACCATTTTCAAAGGGATCCTTCAAGATATCTGAATGAAAAGGGGTTCAATGGGTACCCACAAGTCTCTGCTTTACAGACAAGCCCATTTTATGCTAAACCCTTTTAGTTTGGGTAATAGTCATACAGTTTTTCATATGCAGTATAAATTTATTTCCGCCTGTATTTCTGCTAACTAAGGTCTTGGAATTGCATAAATGGGGAATGACTGGAACGCTTAGTCTTGTATTTGATGATGTAAGTCTGCATTGTAGCCATTTCAAGTTAGTGAGACCATTTTCTGAAACATGACCTCACTATTGGATGACCTGTTTTAATCTCAGGGCTAATCTTCCATCCTCATGACACTTTCCAACCACAAACTAGAGGCTCAGAGGCTCTCCTAGGCTTCATTGACCACAAGGGGCTGTCTCAGCAGTTTCCAGAACAGAAGAGCTCCCTATCCAGTCGCCGATCTCCAGATATCTCCAAATGTCAATATGTTATAGAACCAAATCATAGCATGGCTTTTTCTATGGTCTTCCTCAAAGTCTTGGGGTCTTAATGTGGTATTTTGGAGAGGATTCTTTACAATTTTTTATATCGATTTGAGGACGATGAAACTAGTCAAACGCTGCAGCAAATCTGTGTAACAACTAATGAGACATCAGTGACCTCATCACAAAAACTCACATCATAATGTCCTGAGCCCTTATACTCATTACAACTTGTTTTAATGAATTAATAGGGATGTAACGCGGCATCATAAATCTATTTTAAATGTGTAAAGATTACAACCGGTTGAGATCAAAAAATTATTTGCAATGCAATTTTATAACAGCCTAAGGCGTGCCGCTAGCTAACATGCAGTATGCAGGTTACGTTGGACAACATTTTAAATAACTCATTTTAAATTTCACTTAAATATTTAATCTTTATTTGCACTTTTGATAAGAGGACACAAAGAGGACATAAGGAAAGTTTACATAAGGGAATATTTTTCAGTCATTTTATTCTGTTTGTGAGGAAATCGTATCGTGAACTTAAAATTGTAAGTCTGTATCGTTACATCACTGTTAATGAATTGACTAATTGACTAATATTTTTTCTGATGTAAGACTAGAAACAGTGCTGAGCTACATGTCAAAGTAACCCCCGGCTGTGTACCACTTCTATGTGGAATCTACTGTTGACCTGCTACCAGCCCCTAAACACCCCCTGTCCCCCACCACCGCCCCTCTAGAGAAAGGGGGCTCCTCCCGGGCCCAAATGAGCCATTTTAAAGCACACTAGAGTTTAAATTCTGCTAATATTTCTTGAAGGAGCAGCTGCTAAATATTTATTTTTGAAATATGGATTTTTGATGCCCCTCTTTTTAGGTCTCATTTTATTTGGACAGTAAAATGATATTGGGGTGTAAAGTGATCCTTGACTATTTACTGTGCTAGAGTAATACTTTTTTTTCGAAGTGCATTGTATTTCTGTATTTGCAAAGCTGATTGTGGTTTTGAGGCTGCTGAGGCAAAAAGATTGCTGAACTAAAGTCTTCGTGTAGCAATCCAAGCAAACCTTGAGTTTCTGAACTTAGAAAACTGCTATTTTTGTGGTCAATCTATGAAATCTCCATGACTCAGTCAACATATTGTGTTGCCCCTGTGATCAAACTTTGATGAACCCTAACCCAAAATAACACTTTAATTGCAGTTTGGAGATTACCAGTTAAACCTGGCCTGTTTTCAGGATATTGTTTCATGATATAAGTCTTAAAGGCACCCTGTAGAATCTTCTTGTAAAGGAACAAAAAAGGATGCTAGAGTCCAGCGTACTCAGCTAAATGCATTGTGTAGATCTATGTGCGAGGTTGTGTTTCAGTCCCAACTGCTCCAAACACACGGACGCCAACGCTCCTCCTCTTGGTTAGAGGGGGGGGGGGGTCTTTACAATGCCTCCTGTTAATGTCCACCATACCAGGATGTTGATGAGAGATGAGGTTTGTTTGTATTAGTTTAAATGGAGATTAGTTCTTCTTCTACTGGAGATAAAACTACTCTGTCAGATCACTTTTGGCTCAAAACTCCAACTAAACGTAGTATTGTAAATGTAGCAATGAAACAGTACTCTACTACAATACTGCAGTTCTCCATCTGCAGCACATGTTTATCCTGTGTTGCCTTCGGCCCTTCACTTTATCTTTTCTTCATGTTCCTTCACATCTAACCCCTCCTAATGTTGCCCCCTGCCTTTCGTTTACTGTATCTGCCACATGCCCCCCCCCCTCCCTCTCTTTACAGGAGG
>NC_048414.1:29209595-29220149 GCF_013103735.1 Etheostoma cragini
GTGTGCATTTATAAAACAATGGCATATATATATATATATATATATATGCCATTGTTTTCTAAATGTGATTCTCTCATATAATTTGCTCCTTTCTTGTTTTTTAGTTCCTGTAGTGTAACAGTACAGTCATAATGTATTGCCTGTGAGAGCCAAAAATTGAAGAAGTTGAAAATGTAGAATTTTTGTATTCCCACACACGTTCAGTCGTCCCCTGCAGAAGTTCTTCTTCCTGTGTGCTCTGGCTCAGAATAGCCTCTTGTGTCCAGAGTGAATGGGAATTAGTCGTTGCTATTGTTATAATCTCTCGTTTTTTACTTGAGGTCTCTTCCATTAACCGTGGAGAGTCCGACCTGCTGGTCTGATCTGCTGTGCATTGCACAGTTACAGCTTATGTGTGGGAATAAGGGAAAATGTTTTGCCAAAAGGAAGGGACTGTCTAACAGCAAGGAGAAAATATTCTAAACATAGCCTACACTAATAAATCTAGATGCTTTGTCTAAAACCCGTCCAGCTGCAGCCTCCGTCCACAGCGGGACATTGCTTAGCTTTGGGTCAGTACTCCTGCCTGCTTCTCCAAACCGGGGGCGAGCTGACCTCCATCTGCTGTAGCTGACACACTGATTATGGAGAAGTAGCTCATACAACCCCACTTCTAAAAATCCAAACTATCCCTTTTCATCCCAACTACCTACTGCAGCCCCTTTTGATTGGTTAGATTATCTTTTTGGCTAAAAGAAGGGATCATTTGCTGTAGAGTTTGCTAGCAATGTAAACCAGCAGCCTCTCGGCCCTCTGTGGCAGATGATTCACACTCGCTGCTGTTTGCAGTCTCCTCCTGCACAAGGAGACACACTGCCAGTTCCACTGCAGCCCAGTCTGTGGGGATTTAGATTTTACGTATAAATTAGCCATAAACTGACTTTAAACCCAAGCCAACAAACGATTTATCTGAGTGCATTTTGATCATCCATGTATCAGCCTTACAACCTTTTTAAAGTTCCCAGCTCCTCTGCTGTCAGGCCTGAAAGGAGAAGGTCATGACAAACCCTAACAACTACTTCTGTTCTTTCCATATCCCTTGTAACTGTAAAGTATATATTTGATTGGAAGTAAAATGTTTTTAAAGCTTTCATTCCAAACAAAGAGGCAGTAAAATGATTCACTTTTTGTGGTGACATCCGGTTCCCACTGCCTCCAATCTATCCTCAGTAATTTAATGAGGTTAGTGCTTGAGGTATAACTGTTACCTCACTGAAATAAGAGCTGAATAACGGGTCAGCTCGTGGTGCTGAAGTCCTGACGGCCCTTGCTGACACGGAGTTGCCCTGTATTACATCTGCCTGACGAAGCTGTTGTAATGAATTCTAATCAAATCTAAAATGTGCTGATAAAGTCTGAGTGAAGGATGGGAGCAGCTAATGGCTTTGAATTGTGTGCTGCACGTAAGCCACAGGGAGGATGTTATCCGCATTTGTGCATTAGCAGCCTGGCCGTCCATATCCAGAGGTAATTGTTTGAAAAAACTTGACCTGAATCCATTCTCGTCAGTAAATGGCTGAAAGCCGATCCACGCCGCCGCTGCACGCCACAAGCTTTAGACGAGAAGAATTAGGGCTGCACAGTGAGAGGAAGGCACAACGCTGTTGAATACGGCGTTAACGATATTACTTACAATAAATTAACCGATATGCATACGTACTCACTTCTGCATTTCTGCTGCTTTCACTATTCAGCTAAAATAAAACACATTTATTACAATTATAAGGAAATAATTTCCGACATTGTTTTATTGATCAAATTGAACATGTGTATTTACTGCGGCAGTTGATATCATGATGACAATAAAAAAACGAAATGTTGTGCAGCACTTAGAAGAATAATGGATTGTATTATGTAGTAACTTGGATCTACCAACATGGGGCTCTCCGGTCTTAAGCCCCCGCTGTCACTGGCAGCTGATCCACATTATTTGTACTGCTGATGTTTACCGGCCTGTCCCGGCCTTCCTCGCTCTCTGTTTACTTTCTATTAGAGCCAAATTGACACCTTCCATTTGCAGGGGTTGAAGAGGCACCCAGTTCCAGCTGTGTGTGGTCTACTTTTAACCCCCTCCCGCCATCCGTTGACTGAGCCTCTCCTGAGCTCCCCTTTTGTAGCCCAGCGGCTGAGCACACCTCTGACTGGGATCTAAGTTACAGATGCAGCAGCACGGGCTGAATCACTGCACTGGAGTCCGAGGATTAAGACATGCCAGTGGTTGAGGGACGGGCCCTCCGACAGGCTGAGCTCTGAGAGGAGCTGAGTGGAAGAGGCTGAGCTGTAATTCATGGACTTGTTAGACTGGGATTTGTGTCCCCATTTATCTGCTTGTAATTACTTCCCCCTGTCAAACTCTCATTGTTTCCACTCTGTCTCTTTCACTTTTCATCCATCCATCCCCCCCACCCCAGCTTCTCTCCCAGTTCACGGCTGGGTGCCGCCCTCACCGGCCCGCCTGTCTCTGAGTTCAGTGGACGAGACCACAGAGGGATCAGAGGCGGCGTCGGCCTCCAGAGCTGGAGACGAGCACCAGTGGATGGTGAGTTGGAATCGCAGTCCTTGGCTTCATGTGACGCCTCAGTGCTCCCGCTGGTACTGACGATGCAAACAACTGCAAAGTGATTCATCCCATCAAGTCAGTGTGAGCTGTTACTGAGTCCTGAGCGGGGTTTTTTTTTTTGGGGGGGGGGGCTTAAAGAGAAAGATGATTGAATATAGGTATATTCAGACAGACAGTATGAGAAAAATGTTTTTTGAATAATCAGGCATGTTAACAACGGTGACATATAATCACCTTGTAAACTTATTTATTGTTAAGTTAACTAACAGTTGCCTAGTTACACATGCAGTAGACACAGAGAAACATCAGCATTCATTTGTGCAGCCATGTGTTTATGAAATCAATAATTATTGCTTTCCATTTCTTAAGCGTCCAAATTCTGTGTTAAATATGTGCAGTGCAGGGGGCGCCCTGGCAGCTCACCTGGTAGAACGTGCACCCAATGCAGTCCAGGATAGAATGTCCTCAAACAGGCTCACGGTGGAACAAAGAAAGTAGTGTTCATAACACGGAGACTCACTTTTGCAATGTTTTATCTATAGTCCATCTATAGTAAATCTATCGATCTACTGCTCACTATTGAGTGGACTGATGGACGGATCTCCTCTCTTCTTCCGCTGTGTTCAGGAGGAGTTCAGCCACCCTGTGGAGAGTCTCGCACTAACAGTGGATGAGGTCATCAACGTGCGCAGAGTGCTAGTCAAAGCAGAGATGGAGAAGTTTCTTCAGAATAAAGAGCTCTACAGTAACTTGAAGAGAGGCAAGGTAGCGGAGCGCAGCTTCCCTCGATGCTATTTGTCACAGCAACTGACAGTACTGTACAGTTAATGGACTGTGTGTGTGTGTGTGTGTGTGTGTGTGTGTGTGTGTGTGTGTGTGTGTGTGTGTGTGTGTGTGTGTGTGTGTGTGTGTGTGTGTGTGTGTGTGTGTGTGTGTGTGTGTGTGTGTGTGTGTGTGTGTGTGTGTGTGTGTGTGTGTGTGTGTGTGTGTGTGTGTGTGTGTGTGTGTGTGTGTGTGTGTGTGTGTAGGTTTGCTGCTGCTGCAAAGTAAAATTCCCTCTCTTCTCATGGCCATCTACCTGCTTACTGTGTAAAAGGTATCAGAGAAAACTTTTCCTCTCACCTGTACGTGAAATTGTATCTTTAAATGCTACATGATGTTTGTTCCGAGGCCATAGCCAGGATTTTAGGTTATACTGGGTTCATAACTCAATCTTCTTCTTTTTTTTATTAATGGTTAATTACTGTTTATTCAACCTATTTTCCATCTATTTGTTTGTAAGTGACTGATGGGAACAACAATCTTTGACATTGGTCCAAGAATAGGTGCGCTCGCTGCAGTCGGCATTGTGCAGTTTGTATTTACGTTATAGAATATTAATCTGAGCCTGCGGCACCAAAAACAGAACTTGTAGTGGACGCTAAGTGATGAAGTACTTTGGCCCCATGGGGCTCCTTTGAACCCCGGTCAGCGGCTGCCGGTTACAGTGTTGACGCTGTTTAATACTGGACCAGTGTCGGAGGTTGTTGTTCCTATCAGTCACTTAGACATAAAATCATAGGAAAATACCGGCCATGGTGAAAAGAAAAAGATAGTTACCTTTTAAGCCCTTGTGGCCTGAAACCACAACAAGACATTTTTTCAACAAGCTTAATAGTAAAGCTAGTTATTATTAGTGGAAATGATCAACAGCCCAGTTAACCCCCGCCAATTAATCATGGTCATTTTGTGATAAAAGCTAGGAAAATTCATACTTCTATCCGTTTGACATTTAGGAATACAGGTGTATTGATTCCTACTTGTTTCTCTTACAGATCGGTCTGCGGCTCCTGCAGTGCAAAGGTAACTTCAAGGACTTCTAGTATGTGTCAGTGATGATGGCAATCAAGTGCTTTTAACTGTATGGTTCTGTGCTTATTTGGCTATTTAATGGCTTTGCAAAATTGTATATTGTACCATTTAACACATTATTTTAGCTTCGTACAAGGTGTAATTCCAGTGAAATGTAATCCCAGTGCACCGTGTAGTGCAGCGGCAGGTATTGCTGTTGACGTCATTTCTTCTGTTGTTCTTTTGTCGGTTTTTATCTGTTGCCTCAGTCCCAGCCCGTGTTGGATGTCTGGTTCTGTGCTCTGTAGGTTTGAGATTTAGGCTGTTTGTGTGTGTTTTTGTGGTGATAAATGATGTGTGTGCTGCTGTTTGTTGGGTGCTGTGACTCATTTGTGTTTTGTAACATTATTTAGTTGAAATACAGAGACTTTCCTCCCCCCCCAAAAACGACCCCATAGGTCATTTGTACAAGCCGTTTATAACGACCCAAAAGTAGGTTTATTGTGGCGGGTGGCGTAGTATAAAGGGACACAAAGTCCGTGTAGGGAGCAACCCTGTCACTGCCCGATCTGTACCTGAAACCAGATTTGGTCTACATGTCGTACTTCCTGGTCAGCACAACGTACTGTAGCTGGCTCTATAGCTGTACAACTAACAGCTAAACTACTTCAGACTCGCTCCACTCGGTTTGAACGCGGCTACTTGGTGCGTTGCTTAATCAATCAACGTTCAGAAAAAACAGAATGAAGAATGAAGCTGATGATGAAAGTATCTAAATATCTAGTTGCCCATGCGCAGTACCGGTCAGGCAGGATGTAGGGATTGGTATGAAAGCTCTCAGGATGAGCGCCGGGCTGTTTGACATGGTGGCCCTGTAATTCCATTTTGCGGGTCATTTGCGTGATGCTATTGGGCCCAAAATGCTTTTTCCCGTAGACTTGCATACTTTGTCAGAGACCTCTGTAACTCAGCGGATCATTTATTAATCTTACATCAACTTATCAGTGTGAAAACGTAAAGAGCCCTTATTTAATTCATTTTGGATTCTCTAAAAGCCGAGTCCGGAAGGATTTTCCTTCCACTGTTCATATGAATGAGCCTGAAACAGAGTGGTTGGGGGGGGGGTTTAAAAAATGAGCTGTGGAAGATCCATTTCATTTTCTACATGAAAGTCCATCTTTTTTGGTCTCATGCACCACTGAGCTGTAGACACTTCTTTTTATACATCCACGCTCTAGATACTACTCTATGCAAGTTACTCAGTGGTGCACTAAGCCCAAAATGTTTGACTTCGATGCGTAACATTACCCAGATCTTCACTTCAGCTTCAGCACTACTGGGCCCACAGTGCAGGCGCGTTAGAGAATATATCCAGAATATTATAATGCTCGCCTAGCTGCTAGTGTGGCACACCCTCAGACCGGGCTAGCTAGAGCGGGGCCCGAAGAGTTCACATAGATGCAGCAACATGTTGAGGAGACAGAATGCAGAATTAAAACATTACGTATGAACGACTAATTTGTCTTATTGTGAAAGGTCTTGCTCCAGTCTCGGCTTGTTCTGCCTGTGTTTTGGGATCGGACTGGGGATCCAACATGTACGGCTGAGCTGTAGCTATGGTTACCAGCTGAAATGTTTTTTGTTTTTTTTCATCACACTAGCTTGCTTGTCATGCCCCCCCCCCCCTTCTCTGATTCTGAGTGGCTAGCTAATCTTTTCCTAGGTACTGCGCATGTGCGACTCCCAACAAAAACATGTTTTTGGAAAAATCCAACAGTAAACCTATTCTGGTACAACCTCTAAATACAGTTCTGAACCTGAAAATGAGCAGAATATGAGGTCCGTTGAACTGCGACCATTACGTTGAGTTATGAGGACATGTGACCCCCTACCACCGGCCGGGGTACTAATTTAGGAAACACTGCTGCGAGTGGTATTGGAGGTTAGGACCAATGACCGATGTGGTCATATGGGTTGGAGGACCTGGTACATCTGTTTGATTAGTGATTAGATGTTAGTTTGTGACTGTGTGTACTTGCTGTGTAGATGTGGCCTTAGTTTTTGTGTATTTTGAAACCATAGGCTGTACTAAGAGACTCTCTAAATAACTTCATGAAAAACGGTTTTCTCTCCTCACATTAAAGCTCTCTTCCTCTTCTCTTTTCTCTGTCTCATTGTTTTCCTCCTGTGCCTCTTCTTGTGCTCCAGATGAAGATTCCCTCGAAGAAGATGGCCCATATTCCTGTGTACACTGTAGGCTTCCACAGCGCCCCGAAGAGCCATGGACACAAAAGCCAAGTGTATAAGTGAGTGTGCGTTTCTCTATATTCCCACCACAGAGAGTGTAAAGGCTCAATTATACTGTACTCCCAAACGGACAGCTGCGGATACCGCGGGCACCTACTTGTTCTATTTACTATATAATAACTATCCGCTCTGAGGCTTTGGGGGTTTTGGCCGCTTTTTTGAGGAAACAACATTCAAAAATTCTTCTGTGCAGGTGCATTGGAAAATAACATCAACTTGGTTTTTGGCCCTAAAATCTTTTAAGTGAAATAATCTCAAAAGTAAAAACCTTTTTTATTTAAACTGGCCACACCCTGTGACGAGGGGTCGCATAGCTTAGTTTTAAGAAATATCCCAATCTAAGCACCAGTTTGTCACAAGGTTTATTGATCACGTTCATACTCCTCAAGGTGCCCCCCTGGGCATGTTGCTGCCACCACCAAACTCCAACATTTCAGACATCATATCTCATAATCTAACAGACAAACTAGCACGTGCCGTGCCTAACGTCTGCATGTTGAAACCAGCTGATGGTTTGCTGCGACAAGCCCAGGTTAAATCTGCTCCAGTCTGCCCCCCCGTCAATCTGCTGATTGCTAACTTTGTCCAACCTAAGCGCCACCAGCCTCTGTGCTAACCTCAACCAATAGCAGATTGCCTACTCAATCCCCCCACCCCCCCACAATCCTTTTGTTATATAATCAGTGCAGTGCCTCTTCCGAGGCCATTATGTAATAATTACCCAGCTGTCATTAATATCTATAGAGGGACTGAAAGAGGGATGAAGTGAGAGCGCTAGACACTGAGATGGAATGAGAGTACCGTATGCAGGCCTGGTGTCGGGCTGGCTGGTGACACCTTTCATCACCACCCGGCCACAAATTGGATTTATAACCGCGAATGTTAGCGTTATTATAATCAGAATCTTTTCCTTAGTCGCTGCTGGTCCCATCCCAGTGCCTCATGTCTTTCTTTTTATTTCTTGCACAATTGATCATGTTGTGCGTTAATGTTAATAATCTTCAAAAGGTAAACATGAAAATGATCTAGCTTTATTTATTTTTTCCGCTGCTCAGCTCTAACAGTTTTTCTTTTTGAAAGTCAATCATAACTCAGTCATCATCACTTTTTGAAATGCTGCCACAAAAAAGATATTAACCCTCATGTATTCCTCGGGTCAAATCTGACAAATGTTTTAAGTTTTTTTTCTGTCAGAAAATATGGGATGTCGAAACTAGCGGCAAAAAAACAACAACAACAACAAAGTAACGGCAAAATGTCTGGAAAAGCAACAAACGATGAAAAGGAAGTCTAAAAAAACCGGAAAAAACGCCCTAAAATCTTTGGTCTACAGTAAGACAACACAAGCTTTAAATTACAAGTGGCACAATGCACTCAGTGAACAAAAGCACAGAGTGGGACTGTATGTTACAAGTGTAAAGAAATAAAAAAGTAACGGATAAATCTCCCATTGATGATCATCATAATCTCTCACAGGAAAATTCCTACATGCATGAAAAAGTTTGCATCATGCAGTTTTCCTTATTTAGTTTTAAATAAGTACAACATCTTTGTTAAACTGACCTTAACCTAACATTAAAATACTAAGATCTTAGGTAAAGGTTAAACCTTGAATTTGTTCATCGATGTCAGTCACAAAGACTGTAAACAGAACAACTCGAGGCTTGCACTACATACTCTAGATGTATTCTATTGTTCATACTTTTGTGTAAATAAGCAGAAGTGTGTATCTTTTTGGACACCCTAAGATGTAATTTTGTAATTTTGTTACAGAGCTGCCTCACTTTCTGTCCGTTTGTAGGTTCTGAACGTTGGTCGTACTACCGCATTGTATTGTGGGATACATATGGCGGGTCCAGTATTGCATACTGTAATATTTTACCGGAAATAGTATGCAATTCACATATTTTTATTTATTTTTTACTAAGATTTAGGACGAAAACAATCCCACATACAGTTTTATCTAATTAGCACGTTAGTATGGAATTTTGCACACAGCCATGACATTAATTGCTCCATCTTTGTATTCATATAACATGAGAAACGTCGGTGTCCCTCTGCAGGTCCCTGCGCTGCTTGTCCCGCCGCTCGGTGGAGGAGGAATTCCCCCACCTGTATGCCCACGGCTGCACGCTGCGGGACATCTGCGCCGAATGCACCAAATTCGTCGCCGACGTCATTTCCTCCAGCCGCCGGAGTCTGGACATCCTCAACAACACTCCCAAGAGGGAGGCCAAAGCTGCCGCCGCCCCCGCCCCCCAGAGACCACAGCTGCAACGCCAATCACACCTCGACACTTACACTGAGCCACATTCTCACCAACCTCACCCTCAGTATCACCCTCCACCTCACCCACCGTCCCAGTGTTGCCCCCAGCTCCTTCCCCAGACCCATCAGCAGCAGCGGCTTCACGCGCCCTCGCCACCTAATTCGCTGCAATCCCACACCAAGACAATCAACAATGCAAACCAATGAGTAGAATGAATGACTTTTTATCCGTTTCTGCCCACACACACACACACACACACACACACACACTCATAATGAGTTGTGCTCCTGCACTACATACACTGTGTACACACATAGGGAAAGTAGACTTCTTTAAGGCTTCACGTGGTGTATGCACATTAGTAATTGCCATGAAATTGGTTCAAATAAATATTAATACATAATCCAGGGAAGGTCCTTTTAAAGTCTTTTAAATATTGTTGGTGCTGGGTTGGAGCTTAAATTGCGTTATTTAATTGTTATGTTGATGTATAAACCTAAAGGTTTGTTCCCCACGGAGCTGTATGCAAACCTTTTTAATAAGAATCTAGCAACTCTAACCACAATCCCCTCATCCAATTCCTAACTACATTATCTTCCATCTCTCACCATCTCACCCAGCAGATGTGCTCACATGCACAGAACAGCGCACCCCCCCCCCCCCCCCCCCCCCCCCGCAAAAAGCACTACTTTATAGGTTTGAGTAAGAAGCAGTTCTGTCTGTATCGGCCTTATCTGCAGCACCATGACTCTGCTCCCTGACGCTCACAGCTGCTGGGAGGGGAAAGCATACGGGAGGCAAGGGAAAGGGGTGAAGTACCGGTGGTTAGGGGTAAACACTGTGAGAGAAGAAGGCGCAGGTGGTGTTGGGTGGGGGTATATTGAGGACAGGCATGTTAGCTCTCTATGGTTGCCTTGTTCTTGTCATGAATGTAACATAGGACAGAAACGGAAATGTAAAATGATAAGCTTGTACACATTGCATAATGACATTTTTTTTTTGTCATCCATAAAGGGACTTTTAACGGATGGCTTGCTGCATAACGAGGCTTCTGTTGCATTTTAGACGTGCTTTTAAAGTCCCAGGGACAGCTTGATGAGGTGTGCTGACAGTGACACTGTGAATGTATCGGTGGGGCTGAAGCTGCAGACTGATGCAGCAGCATGATGATGATGATGATGATGTTGTGAAGCTCCCGCCTCTCTCACTCCCCATGGACGCTTGCAAGCTGCTCTGGTTTTGTAAACACAAAGTAAACCTCAACTGCAATAAAACGGCGTGACAAACACGACCAAGTGCTCTGTGTGGGTTCTGCCTGCTGTGTTCAGCCTCACTGGGCACAGAGCTGCACTTCGCTAACAAATGGAAACTATTCTTTCTAAAAAGAAAAATCCCATTGGTAAAGATTAAATATGCAAAAGTAATAGCCAATGACCCCACTAGGGTGTAAGGTGATTAAAAGAGCATTTTGTTGGTACAGTGGGTACGGAAAGTATTCAGACCCCTTTAAATTTTTCACTCTTTGTTTCATTGCAGCCATTTTCCAAAA
>NC_048414.1:29220249-29236375 GCF_013103735.1 Etheostoma cragini
GGAAAAAGGCTGCAATGAAACAAAGAGTGAAAAATTTAAAGGGGTCTGAATACTTTCCGTACCCACTGTATATACAAAACCATTTTTAATTAAAGACCTGAACAAAACTTTTAAATTACCCATATATCTCATCTGAGGATACCTTATTATTTTTCCAGGATTTTATGTTGAAAGGCTGCTTACCCTCACTGCAGATAATATGACGACTATTATGATGTGTTGTAGAACGGGCAGGGTGTAATTTTGTTGGCCAGTGGCAGTCTCTCCATGCAAGAAGAAAAGTCTTAAAAGAACAGATGGTGTTTGAGCAAGAAAAATCTTAACAACTACAATAGATAGAACTAAGCAGGGAAGTTGCTTTGATTAGTTAGTTATTTGAACTAGATATTTACACAATACATAGAGGTCCTAATGTGAAGCCACATCTTTATTATATATCCATTTCCTTCTGTTCTTTCGTGTAGAACTTGGAAGTAAAAGTCTAATTTCCAACATCTATATGATGCACTTCCTGCCTCACACATCAGGATCGCCTCTAAAACACATTTTCTCGTTGCCTTTCTCCTTCCATTGTTCCCTCATGACTTAAGTTTCATCCCTGACTCCTCCACTCCCTTGCTCAGGTCTTAGTCCCTCCCACCCAGGAGGCACAAAGAAGGGAGGCAAGTACACAAGTCAGGGATGCTACACTAAACTCAAGCATGAGACAGACACGTGGATGGAACAAGGAAAACTAGAGAACACAGAAAGAACATGGGTAACACACAGCCATGAACAGGGAAACACTAACATTAACACACAGGGGAGGAATAGACAACATAAAACAGGAAACTGGAGACAAGACAGTGGGGACAATACTACAAGGACCGATGACACAAAGACAGGGTGAGACAAGCAGATAAGGACTACAGAGACACACGCGGCAGTTAACCAGGAAACAGAATGAATTTCTAAAATAAACGGGACAAATCCCATCAGAAAAGCACAAGGAGAGGAACGGTCAGCACTGGGTGCATCGCCTGACCTCCAGTATTTGATGTTGTCGGCAGGTTCAGAGGTCTGTAACCAGGCTAATGGGATTAACATTTATAAATCCTATTTTATTTCATTTAATTAGCCCGTCCAGTGAACACACATTAGGTTTTCCATTACTCAACTCATCACATTGTTTGAACAAGACAAGGAAACTGGTACTGTCCTGCTAAACAAACTGTTTTCTCTTATTAGGGACAGCTAGCTCAAAATAATGCAATGCAATATAACCACAGTAGATCCTTCCACGTGTTCAGTTTTAGACTAACCGCCATAGAGAGTTGTTACTGCTACAGTATGTGCTCATTTTGGGGTGCTGTTGAGTTGTGTAGATTTAAAGTGACCAGTGTAACGCAGCATCTCTTCATAGATAGACTGACCTTTTCCAACGTGGCGGTTGCAGCAGCTGAGTTCTTTTCTTTGAATATAAATTGTCCTTGAGTCCAATTTGACCCGTTTTAAGACAATTCTTCAGAAAACAGTTTTGACTTGGGGATATCCTGGCTAATATTTGAAACATACTTTACAAGTCTATTATAATTCAAAACATTTAACATTTTCTCCTAATTTTACTCAGAAATAACGTATAATTTTCATGTTATTTTTTTACCTTGAATGCAAAAAGTAAGTGTAAAACTAGTTTAAAAGAGCTGGAATGAACGTGGCTAAGAAGATGTAAGTCAGAATTTGGTGGGACTTTTTTATGCTTTATGAACGGACAAACCAGACCGGGTCAGTTCTGCCGAGGAAGGACCACACGAGGTCAGGAGGTTAAATAGACTTGGCTTGGTCAAACGCCCAATGTCATGTTTGGAATGCTTCTACTTAGAAGCAAAGCAAGCCGGGAAATCGTCCCAAATTCCCGTTGACTCAGGACCCTTTAATCTGGCTTTGAATTGAGCTTTATTTATTTATGCATGTATCTGTCTTATGTAGGTGTATGTTGGTACGTACCACGTGTGTATCGATTATGACATTCATGGCAGTGCTTCCTCCGCTCCTCTTTGTTATTTTTAGTGAATGCTGGGTTTATTGAGTGTTTCCTTAATTACAAAGCGGCTTGTTACTTTGGTTTCTGTGAAGAACTTTGTGTTGCATTTTATATGTATGAAAGCTGCTCACAGCTTCTTTACTGTCTAGAATCCAAGCTAAGTGACACCTGTGGCCATGTGATTAGGCAGAAAATCTGGATGGAGACGTTGTATTAAACGCAATAACTTTCCAAATTAATGTATAATCCTTATGAAACATGTCTTAGTGTCTGTCTGAGTTTCAAGTCAGAACTCTGAGAAAAAAGTCAGAAGTCTGACTTTTTTCTCCAAAGTTTTGACATGACTCTCAGAATTATGAGTTAAAACTCAGAAGTCACCTGTGGCCCTAACCCTCCTCCACACACCTTTATAAAGACTTAGTCGATAAAACAAACCGAGCCAAAGCATCGTGATTGTTTAGATAGAGATGTTATTAGCTTCAAGGTCACAGTGAAGTGCCAACAGTTGGATCTTGACAGTCTGCAGTTCTATCGACTTTCTACTTTGGGGAATCAATGCCATTAAAACCTCCCAGCATGTGGAATCAAAGGGGTAGGCTATAGTAGTCAGCAGTATCCATTAATAGAGCCAACACAGTGAGCTTTGGCCCACTTAGTGGCTCTATAACGCCCCGCCCCTAACATCATGAATACATGATCCACGGTCCCACATGTCTATTGGCTGTCTCTGTCTCTCTGTCTCTCTGTCTCTCATCGGCTCTCAGTTCACTCTTCACATTGACAAGCTGTGTGAAAATATAATGAAACCGCAAGTTAGGTGATTATAATTTCGAAATAAAAGCAGATTTCTTTTTGGTCGTTTTATCACTCCAAAATCTGACCCAAAAGAAATGCCCCGTGTATGTCTTTTATTTTGAAAGATCTGAACGGATATTGTGTTGTGTTTGTTCTTGCTAACTTCCCGGTGGAAGTGGGACAGCTTTAGAGCTTGAACTCAACAACAAGCCCTCCGGCTGGCCCGTCACAGCCAGTTGTTCTTTTCTTTTCCTCTCCCTCTTTTTTTGGGAGTCCTGTTCTGTTTTTTCTCGCCCTGTGCCTGCAGTCCCAGTGTGGGTGGGTGTGTCGACGCGGGCCACTGTAGCCCAGTCGCTGCTTGTGCGCACTCTGAAAAAGAGGAAAAAGTTGGTGATGAGTTTAGTGTGAAGCGGCCGCCTCGGAGCAGGCAACCGACTCGGAATGGCAGTCTGGACCCGAGCGGACAAAAACGGTCAACTGGACCTTCTGCTCCGCGACCGCTGGATCCGAGTGACCGCCGAACTCACCCGAGAAACGTTGACTTTAACGGCCGAAGCGGAGCTACCCGGGCAGGGGGGCAATCACTGGGACTACAGCAACTCTTCGGCGGGCCTGCGAAATGGCATGTCGAACGGAAACGACCCGGGAACGAGTCCGGGGAACCTTGGACGTGGTCACACCCCGGGTCAGGACCAACTCCAGAACCAGAACCATGGGGGTAAGGGGCGCAGCGGCAGCCCGGGGCGCGGGGTTGTTAGTCGGGGTCAACACGACGGCAACTACGGTCTTAACAGCCCCGGGAAGTACCCGAATAACGGCACAAACTCTGACTTCGGAAGCCCCGGATCTAGCTACGGCAGTCCCGGGTCCAGCTTCGGGTCGAGACAAGGCGACATTCCCGTCAGTTTGGACGGGCCCTCGGAAGCTGTGCGTAAAGTTCGAGTTGTCAAACAGGAGTCTGGCGGGCTGGGGATCAGTATCAAGGGGGGGCGCGAAAACCGGATGCCCATCCTCATTTCCAAGATCTTCCCGGGGCTCGCCGCCGACCAGAGCCGGGCTCTCCGGGTAGGCGACGCGATCATGTCGGTGAATGGGAACGACCTCCGGGAGGCAACGCACGACCTGGCGGTCCAGGCGCTGAAGAAGGCGGGGAAAGAAGTCACGCTGGAGGGTAAGTTGGCCAACGCGAGAGCGAGGACTTGCTAAGGCCAAGATTAGACTCCTTCGGTCTGGCGACACACCTCTGTGCGTTTTCTCCTTTTTTAAATTTCCAGTTATTGGCATATGTGTGGATTTGATACTTTTTTTTGTATTTAGGCCTACACAAGCACATATCCGTGTGAGTCCAACCTGAACATGCAATACATGATCAGCCAGACTCTAAAACATAAAATATTTTAAAGAAACAGCATGGGGCTCTAGTTGCTTTGTCACTAGTACATCAAATACAGAGTAGCTGTATTCAAAGTGAAGGATGCTCCCTTTTTATAAGTAGGAGTAGAAGAGTAGGAGGATGCCCACTGGCATCACTCAAGCTGGGTGAACTTTCTAGACTCCACACATGTACCACACAAATACCCATTCCTTTTGGTATAATAATAATAATATGATATAACAACAGACATGCTGCCATAAATCAACAGGCAGTTACAGTCCATCTTTGACAGAATAATCTCATGTGACTGAAAGCTTTTGATTTGGGGCAAACAGGAAAGAAACCCAGTTGTGGTCACAGTTCGAGTTAGAGACACTGTACTGTGTACTGCGTATATTTGAATGGCTGTGGGCTGCTGAAGACAACAGGGCCCAGTGGACGGCAGCAGGTCCTCTGTCCTCTGACCACTCTGAGACAGTTTATCAGCATGTCCATTTTGGCCAGTGTCAGATTTAAGAAGTAATATCTGTAAGTACTCCAGTCCAGTAAACGTGTTACTGCTGATAGGGGCAGGCTAGATTTACCACTTTTTGTGGTCTTTGTAGTTTTTTTGTTTGTTGTCCAATACGACTGATAAAAAAACTGAATGAAATGAAACCACTTTGGCCTTAGATTGATCTTGTTTAAAAACAGCATTAATCAATCAATTTTATTATTAATATTACTACAGCATTAAGTCATATGAGTGGATAATGTGAAAGTGAAAGCAACTAGCGGGTAAAGAAAGTCAAAGGTCTAGCAGCTAAAGGGCCAGATGATTTTCCAAGGAGTTGGTGGAGACCAAAACAGAGCAAAAGGAGCGGGAATATTGGACTTAACATTTTTCATGTAAACAGAAACACAACTCCAAATGAAGTTTGCTCTGTGTGCAGCATGTTAAAGGACATCTTTTAACTTCATAAGCTGGAAACCATATGGTGGCGGTGTATCATGTAGCTCATTGTTTAAAACATTTTTCTGCCCAGTAGTGCCTATCATTATTTTCTTTCATTTTATTTTTAACCTTTTATTTAACCAGGTAAGCCGATCGAGCACAAATTCTCACCTGGCTAAGACGTCGTAGAGTTACATATTAAATACGTAAAATATAAACTTACAAAATAGGAAAGAGTCCCCCAAACATCAGATCAAACATAGAGTCAATAAACATAGTAGTATGGCAGTAATGCAATACAATACAGTACAATAGGACCCAGAAGTAAAAATACTGAGTGTAGAACAGTCTATAAACACTTTGTGCAAATGGAATAGTGCAAAAAGAGCATTAAACAAATATTAAACACGTGACAGCAGTGCAGGTGAGAATATGCCATTATGCAATGGAGCATAACAAATAAAAGAGCGAGTGTGCAACATTTCATTAATGAATGCAGCTCAATAAATGACATATTACACTCTTTTACAACACTAACTTGATATGGACGACTGTTGAGGGTTTTGTCTCCAAGAACGTATCACGTTCATATTATTATTATTATTATTATTATTAGCAGCATCATTAGCAGCTCCCCACAACGGTCAGCTGAAGCTTCCACACATATATCCACATATCAAAAAGCTTACAGTTGGCTAAACTTCAGATGGAAGAACTGTTATAGTGACAAATGTGTACTTTAGATCACGTATCAAACTCAAAGCCAGCAGGCTGAACCTGGCCCCCGGCCCGAATATCTGCATTATATTATATTATATTATATTATGCACCAAACCAACAAAAGGGAAACTGTTTTTCTTGAAATGATAAATTCTTTGAATGTGAAAAAAAACATCAAAAGTGTAAAAGAAAAAAAGAAAGCTATTAAAATGTCAGAGAAAAGCGACACCTTAAAATAGCAACAAAAAGATGGAAATAAGCTACAAAAGTGCAACAAATTTGACATGCAACAAGTCAAAGCTATTTTACTGTTTTCAAAATACAAGCATGTCAATACATTTTTCTTTTTTTTACAATCACATCTTTTCATTTAACAAACCGATAAGGAACAGTGCAAACCATTGGTCTAGATAATATAGAGAAAAGTACACTACACACACCGAAGAAGGCTCAGTACACGTGTCAGTAAACTTGACGGGATTCTTCTGTTCGGTGTGGCTCTGAGTGAAAGGGAGATTGACCCCCGGCTTTAGATTAAGTAGCTTCTGGTTTCCCAAACTTGTTCACGTCAAGGACCACGGACCCCCGTTCGATAAGATTTTGTCCCAAAGCTCCCTATCGGTTAGGATTTTTTTCTTTTTTATGTATTATTACACAAATTGTGTGAAACCCATGGCCATGATAGTCACAGAGTCTATCATTGTTTTTTTCAAGATGGAATTAAAGTGAGACTAAATAATTCCCATTTTTGCTGGGAACCCCCTGGAACCCGCTCAAGGACCCCTGGGGGTCCCTGGTCCCTTTTTTGAGTTAGGAGATACGAACTGGCTTGAGTTCCGATCCTAAACTGCGCTGATTTGTAGAACAGTTCAACCTTTCGAAAAGTGGAGAAAGAGCGAGTTGGAGGGAAGGAGGCCACGGAGGCCCGGGTTGGGAAACTTCAGGGGTTAATGGTTCGGAATGAACGCAGGGTGAATACTGAGGAGCAGGACGAGGAACTGATTAACGTGTGACACATTTCCAAGTCAGAAACGAGGTCTGTTTGGTGCCTCCCAAAATAAACTGAGGTAAAATGTCCTGAGTATTTAGGCCAGCCACTGTGCTGATTAAATAGAAGCCACCATCCAACATTTTAGACATGGAAATGGTAATAATTATGGTCCAACATTATGTAAATTTGCTTTTTTTGGATTAATGAATAGAAGATACTTTATTCATCAAGGTGTGGTAATTTGTTAATGAAACTTGACTGATACTCCAATTGATATGATTCATGGTACTGGAGGGAATGATAGTTTTTTGGATCATTCAAATTTTCATTGAAAAACTTTAAGATTATAAAAACCGTTGTGTGTCTCGTGGAATAAAACCCATTTTCGGTCTGTGTGGCAGGAGGGGGGGCAGCCCCGGTCCAGGCGGGGGCCTCTCTTTGGAGAATGTGTCAGTTGCCTGTCACTGTTTGTCAGTTGGACATGAGGTGGCCGTGTTGTTTGTGGAGCGTCCTCCGGCTCTTACGGCTCCCACAGCTCCGGGAAAAGAAACGGCCGTCAGACAGAACGAGGCTGGAGTTACTGAGCGCCGTGCCGTGTACACAATACATAAACCCCCAGATATTCTCACAATTAGCTTAGGTGCCCGACATTCCTGACCTCCGCTTGCATGTGCGTAATTAGGGCAAAGGTCAACACTGGCGGCTTCGGCTTGGATGATTCGTGCTGCTGCGCACTTGCAACACACTTTCAGGGATTTTCATTGAGAAACATTTGAGGAGGATGCAATAGGGTTGACTATTTTTTTACTTCTCACCAAATCATTTAATTAATAAGCATGTTGGCTGAATAGTTTGTCAATCTATTTCTGGACCTAAAAATATATACACACAGCTATAAATATTCAGTATAAGCTATTAAATATGCCAGTTGCATGAGATAATTTCTTTTTTATACTGCAGATCAATCATGTCTTGATTTCTCAGTTTCTAATGAAGCTACATGGAACAAAGGTATCTGCTTTAGGGTGATTCAATCAGAGTTGTTTTTATTTTTTTTAAGATAGATAATCTTGTCAAGCACCATTTGCACTTAATTATTAAACTTGTTTTAAGATTTCCAGTAACACTAACCAGTGTCACATGCCTGTCATTGCTCATAGTGATGAAGCCACCCAGAACCCAGAATGCAGAGCTTTCAGTGCATTCCACCTCATTAGTTTCGGTTTTCTGGCCCACGAACTCAAATCGGACTTCTTTCCAGTAGCAGGCAGCGGTTTTTACTGAAAAAACAATTCTATTTTTGAATGTAAGTTGAATTGACAGTTCTTTCACGAACCTAGTTGTTGATTTGATCTTTTATCTTGATTTGTTTATCTTGAAGCTTCTTTACATTGAACTGCTTTTAAGGATTGCTACTTGGTCGCGTTGCCAGACCTTCCTCCACAGCGCTGCAGAGGAAGGTCTTGTTTAAACGTTTCTAGAATCAAGTCCAGTGATCTGCCTCCTTCTGTTTTTAGGGTACTGATACTGACTAATGCTAGAAAGCTGGCCAGTTGGCCACACTGGCAACCAATAGTCTCATTTTGACTAATTCTTCATCAGAAAACCTTGTGTTATTAATCTGTGGGCGCGTATAGCTGTAGGCATCTTAATGCCACTGTAAGATTTAAGCTTTGTTGCTGTGTGACGGTAGCTTCACACTCAGACTGTTTTCATCATTGATTAATTGGTTGAAATCCGTTGTAAAGAAACAAAAAAGCTCCCAGCTTCTTAAATGTCATTATTTTCTAGTTTTTTGACTTTTCTATGACTTTAAACTAAATTTTGTTGACTTGTGGACAAAAGACTAATACAGGTGTTTTAAATCAGGCAAATAAAACACTGAAACAGACAATCTGCTAACTGCCAAAAAAATTGGCCCCATAATCGGTGTACTCCTACAAAAGAAGACGTTTGAGGCCAAATTTATGGATTAATTGAGAAAATAAAGGACTGATTAAACAACAATGAAAATAATCTCTAGTTAGTTGCTACTTCCATGCCATGCCATGCCATGCCATGCCAATGAATGAATGAATGAATGAGGTCTTCTTAAACAGACGTTTTTCCCCATTAACACTTGACATACACACTGTACATCCCAGACATGACATGCCGCTGGTTATACCTACATACCCCCCCCCCCCCCCCCCCCCCCCCCCCCCCCCCCCCCCCCCCCCCCCCCCCCCCGGCCAGCTGACTGACAGACACAACATCCCATATGTCTAAATGATTGGTTGCAGCTGGCTACAGCTGCCCCTTGCGTCTCGAGCCCTTTGTTGGAGTAATTGGAGGAAGAAAAACGGCACGTAGCAGACACAGAGGCCATTGATGAAACGGGGACGGCCCTGACGAGGAGCTGTTCTTTTCTTTTGTTCCGAGGCCAAAGCTAGCCGACCGTCCGTTCACTGTGTCGCCCGGTGTCCTCGGGGGGGGGAGATGTGCCACGGAGCATGAGTCTGCACATCCTGAAATAGGGCACGTCAGTGTGTCAGCTCTGTCTCCGCCTTTGATTTCCATCTGCAGATATGTCTCTGGTATCCAGCTGTCAAGAGAATCTGCAATGTGACAGAAAGGGACATTTGCATTACATGCACTTGCTTTAGTTTGACTATTAGCTTTTAAAATATTAATACAAAATACATTCATATTATAAAGAGATGCAGTTGTAAAACAAGTTGTGATTGCTAGGAAGTCAGCTAACGGTGGCCATTTAAAAGCTTTAGATGATTGTATGGTACTCCCCTACCACTGAAGGTCTCTCTTGTAGATAGGTATGTCTAATTAAGAAACAAGACGAGACACCTTTCACTCCCTCACTGAGAGAGACAGTGTGAGTCATTAAAATAGTAGGAGGGATATTAGTGACAACACCCTCTTGTGATATGAAAATATATAATTGACTGTGTTTTTGTAAGAATATAACTATAATGTTGCAAACTTATTTGCAGTAATGATATAATGAAATTGCAGACATAATTTATACCCATAAATTCTAAAACAAAAGAGAAGAAATAGTCTAAATGATTCAACCGGCGCGGGCCTCTTTGAGGAGCTGCAGCTCTCAACATGACCTGATTAATAATGATTTTACCGCTTTTGATACTCCTGCCAGGTTGGAAGATGAGTCTTTTTATTTGTGTAATTGACTCCCATGACTTTCCTGGCTTGTAAAACTCCACCACAGCAAAATAAAAATTAAAAAAACAAAATCTGTGTCCTCACAGCCAACACAATGGCTAGACATTTGTAATCTTTAACAGTCACTGCAGTGGACAATGATGAATGGGATTATTTTTGTCCATAATCTGCTTTATCCTTTGTAGAAAGTTGGCACACATATTCAAATACACGTACACCGCATGCATTCTCCTTAGAAAACTGACTTATGTAATTCCATAAATGTTATAGTGTGGTGTTGCAGATAAACATTGTTCATGTGTTCACACTTCAACAGTATGATTTCCCAAAGGCTTCACACACACACATGCACACACGCATGCACACACACAGACCTACACACTGTGATCCAGTTTAAAGGACAACAAAGAGGGGGGGTCAGGTGTGACTGGGTTCGGGGGTGAAGGGAATACTGACCCCTGTTATGATCTGTGTGAGAGATAGTTGTGCATGATAGTGTGTGTTTGTCTATTATGGTAAGTGATTATACTGCTATGCAGCAGGGTGAAGAAAAAAATCGATTTACATATGTATGATTTTTAACATTGATTCTTTTCCCTGGAATTTATTTTTTATTTTTTAAGAATTCAATTTACAGTTGGAGCCTGTCTGGCTGGATTAAGTTTCCTTACAGCACTATATCTGGTTATAATAATCTACATGTCTATTAGATTTAGATTAGATTCAATAGACAATTTTCTAGATTAGAAGTTTTTATTATCTTTGCACTTCTGTGAAATATATATCATTTGTAACTTGTTTATTTTCTTCATAAGCAAGAGCAGCTAGGCTAAATGTAGCCGTTAACATAAATACACTGTTGATGTACTTCTTTAAAAATGAAATGTCAGACCGACTGACTGACATTATTCTTAGAACACAATCAGTTTTTTCCTCATGATATATTGTCTCTAGAATTATTATATTGTATATACAACTTTTGTTTTTGTTAAAGAAGGAAAAGTCAATCTCAATACTATCGAATCGCAACACTTCTAGAGTCACAAGATATGAAAATTGCTAAATAAAAATAAAGTCAAATCATATGTATATCATGCTGTCTTGTGTATAATATATATTTATATTGGCAAAGGGAATGGTAGTCAGGAAGTGACTCGTTCTGACAGATCAAGGGCTGCTTCCCTGGTTCTTATCGACTAAATCATCACACAGCTTTATATAATTTTGCATTAAAAATGAAAAATGAATTTAATGGTGTCCTTGTGGGCAATTTTAGATAACATTTTCAGTATGTGTTGTTTTATTTTGTGATAGCAATATGCAGTGTATTGTAATGTAGTTGTAGTTGTCTTTGCTAGGCTAACCAGTATGTATTACAACACACGTTAAATTTCAACTAGTCTGGTTAGTCCACACTGCATTCTGGGATGGGAGAAACATGTGTTCTGGTTTATGGCGCTGGACAGAGCCACGGTGCCGCTGCTGAAAAGTCTCAGGAAGGAAGTTGTTCTTGTAGAACATGTGTACGTTCAGAAGTAGTTTTAGTCGTCAACAGAAAACTCAGATTGGACAGATAGTCTAGCTAGCTGTCTGGATTTACCCTGCAGAGATCTGAGGACCAGGTAACCATAGTCCTCAGATTGGACAGATAGTCTAGCTAGCTGTCTGGATTTACCCTGCAGAGATCGGAGGACCAGGTAACCATAGTCCTCAGAGATCAGACATCCGGTAGAATTTCCGGCAGCAACGGAGCACCTTGGAAGTGCAACGTCGTCGTTATAGACTAAAGATCAACTAGTAAATAATGTACGTAGTGTGAATGTATCTGCGCATGTGGATACCAGAGGAGGGACCCCATGAGGATCTCAATCACACACACACACACACACACACACACACACACACACACACACACACACACACACACACACACACACACACACACACACACACTGTTCTCATTAGGTTTCTGGCACAAACAGACTTTAAGGGAGGGGGGAGGAAGAGAAGGAGAAAGAAAGAGGGAGCTGATAAGATTAAGGGATGAAGAACAGGAGAAAGAGGGGGACAGCAAGAGGGAGGTGAGAGACAGAGGACTGTAGATAGAAAAGGAGGAGGGACGAGAAGGAAGGAGGGAGGAGAGTAAGAGAGGAATGAGAGAGAAGCGAGTGAGTAAAGAGTAGCAGGCCAAACCACAGGGGAATGTCTGGGCAGTTTTGGGGGAAAAATACAGAGGCTGGGGTCCGACTGCCTCCATTACTGCTCTGTAAGCTATTATTTTGGCCATACCATAAGATGATTACTGTGTGTATGTGTGTGTGTGTGTGTGTGTGTGTGTTTGTGGAGAAAGACTGGAAGGCGGTTTGAAGGCGGCCAGTTTTACGGGTAGCTTTTCGCCACAACTAACTTCACCACCACCAAATATGTGTCGACTCAGACTCCTCTGCCTTTGCTCTCCTCCTCTTCTACATGTTATCCTTTTTTTCTTCTGTCCAGCCTCCTCCCTGTTTTCTTCTTTCTTTCCCTCTGTTGCTAGAGGCAGAGAGGTACAAAGGGAGGCAGATGAGCTGACCTCATGGGATGTTGGTTGTCATCTCTGGGGATGCTCCCTTACACACATTAATGCAGATGCATACACAGATGCAACACACATACACACACATATACACACACACACACACACACACGAGCTGGTAGTCCTCTGTGTAGTCCTCTGTGTGCAGGCCTAATTCGAAGCAGAAGTGGAACTGAGTGAAAGGCCTGACCGAACTAATGAGTTCATTTAACAGCACCAAATGAGAGCGACAGAGACAAATCGACATGTGATGCAAGCATAGACTGTACAAATGCAAGAACAAAGCACTAAATCTGTCTATAATGATGGAAAGGGGAAAAAGCATTGTATCTGAGACGGACTATGAAGAAGAAGAGGAGTTATTATTTCTGGCAAGACAAATTAGGGAAATATGTAATGTGGAAAAGCCCCAAACTGCTGGTAGTATTCCCATAATTGTTTTCTAGGGCAGGACAGTATGAAAAGTTAAATCTCGAGGTCACAATGTGGCAGGTAGAAACAGCACGATGGATACGCCTGTAGTGCTGGTAGCACCTCAGCTGTTAAAAGAGGCTAACTCCCATGGCCATGGGTTTAAATTCTGTGGCTGCATCAAAGAATGCAGCCGCTCACAGCCCGTTCCTTTAGACCAACAGGAGCAGATGTACACTGGTCCACTCTGCCAACAAATTACACAACAGAGCATTCATAAGCCTCACAGCAAAGTTTTCTGAACCAAGATTAAAGAATGGTTGGTTGTGAAGCTATCTGACAACAAAATAGGAAGGATTTCAGGTTAATACGCCATTGTCTTCCATTCTTGAGACTTACCTTTTGAGATGCCTTTTTGGTATAAGAGGGCATAGGGGTTTAAACTTGGAGTTGTCCACATATTGGCCATTTGGTTATGTCTTACAGAATACAAAAGATCTTCTTCTTAAATGTAGTGCTACCAGTATAACTGAGTTTTATTGTTTCTAAAAAAATATTTCCTCTGGCTACAATACATCAGGTTGATGTCAACCTCTATCATGGAGCAGGCTTGACTGCTTGTAATCAACCAATCAGACACAAGAAAAGCCGTCGGGTGACCTGTCCCCAGCCCGAAATAGCTCCAAAGCAGACAATACAATGATGCAATGCACAATCCTCACTAGGTGTAGTTTTTGCTTCCCCTTTATTTATCAGGGGGAAGTGCACTGAGAGAGCAATGGTCTCTTTTTCAGGACCGCCCTGACCATATTGACACAGTTACACATTTACACCTGAAAGCTGGTCTGGTCAGAAGGCTACATCTACACTAGGACATTTTGCTTTAAAAACGATCTTTGCTATCTTTAAGCCTCAAGTCCACACTACTCTGGTGTTTCCCAAACCCCCTTAAACTGAGACATTTGGTGAAGGGGATAGAGTACGGATGTGTTTTTGTCTGTGTCTCAGTCAAAACTGAGTACCGATCTGATATCATTGCCAGACCTTCCTCCACAGCACCGCGGATCAGGGTCTGGCTAGTCCACATAGCATTCTGGGATGTGAGAAAAACTTGCTCTGGTTTATTGGCAGTTCTTTAAAACAATCACAATCGTTCTGCGTAGCGCAAAGTGCCGGACAGAGCCACGGTGCCGCAACGTGTGTACTTTCAGATGTAGTTTTAGTTATCAACAGAAAACTTTGATTGGACAGATAGTCTAGCTAGCTGTCTGGATTTACCCTACAGAGATCTGAGGACCAGGTAACCATAGTCCTCAGAAATCAGCCGCAGGTTAGAGCGCCAACACAGAGACAGAAGACGGGGACGGACATCCGGCAGAATTACCACTGGCACCAGAGCTATCCCGGGAGTGGAACGTCGTGGATTAAACCCTTACTAAAACATGAACATATACAACAGAGAATAAAGGCTCAGGGCTTAATTACATGCTATTAGATCGCTGCAAAGACTTGCATAATTGCTGATTCTGATACCATCATTTTAAGCAGTATTGGAGGTATTTCTGATACTGGTAAACAATTCTAGTTGTTTCCATGAAGGATTTCACCCTAACATATTCAAAGAGCCACACTGGCCTGCCAACATGCAACTAAAGCCAAAGATTCCCTCAGACCTTCATCTAAAATCCAAAACCTTCTTTTAAAACTAAGCTACAAAACTACATGAATACAATATAAGAGTATATGTAACTCTGTAGTGTCAACATGTTGCTCTGTGATGCAGAGACTTGTCTGTCTCCCTTTAATTTATGTGCCAACTTTTTAGTTTTGGGCCATAGTATTCATGTTCAACTTTGACATTTGCTTTGATTGCTTATTTCTTCATTTAATATAGTGTGTTCTTAGTATTATTAATAGAAGGATTCTAACTACCATTGCTAATACCTGTAGAACTGTAAGGAGATGACTGGAACACTGATAACCGTACAGTGATGCTCAGTGAGCTCTTGGTTTAGTATTTGAAGATATAACCATATACAACCACAGAGCTCCGGGTCTGCTCTGCAGACGGAAAATATCTCAGCTGAACATCTCTGCAGCAAATCTCATTATTAGGCTGAAAGTAAGGCCTTGCAGCAGAGACATCCACTCCCATATGACCCTCAGACATAAACATGGGCATTCAGGAATGCTCTCACACTCACTTACTCCAAACCACTTACATTTGCAGAAGTGATCCCAGACCTTGTTGGCATGGGTGCTGTGGTTATGAGGGCCGGTCAAATAAGGCTTCAATTTCCTGGCATGATGCCTTAGCATTACTACCAGCTTACGTCCTTCAATCTGAGTCATACATAGTGCGTAATGGACACTCAAGCTGCAGGGACTCATGCATTGTGCAGCTCTCCCTGCATCTCTGGCTCAGTGTCTCTTCTATGTATCTCTTGCTGAGTTACACACATACACACATACTCACGCACACCTTCACAAGCCTAATATCTCAATCTACATTCAAGAATGACCTCACCTCCTGAGAGTCTGGTCTCAGGTTTCATACAGAGCTGAAGGACCCAATGGTCCAACACACAGCCATACCCAGGTCCCAGACACTGCGTTTTTGTCTCTTCCAAATATAATTTAGCTGTGTAACAAATGAAATCAACATGCAATGTAGTCGTTCTGCTTTCATTGTATTAGCCACAGATTATATTCTTCAGCTATGGGGAAGGGAAAGTTTAGCGATACTTGGCTTGAATAACTTAGTTCAGTATCGGCAAAGTTCCACTTTCAAATAGTCTTGAATTTGAGTTAACCTGCAGAGACCCTGTAAACCACATCTCTTTGGATTTTGGATGATAAAACAAGACATTTTAGGACATTACCTTCCGCTTTAACAAACTGGGATGGACATTGGACAACACATGGACAACACTTTCTGACATTTAATGGACCAAATGATCCTGATGATGTAATAGAGAATGTAAATAATTGTTACTTGCAGCCCTAATTTAAACTCACACATATTGTGCATGTAAACACACACATATATATACACTCACCGGCCACTTTATTAGGTACCCCATGCTAGTAACGGGTTGGACCCCCTTTTCCCTTCAGAACTG
>NC_048414.1:29236475-29262071 GCF_013103735.1 Etheostoma cragini
TGCTTAGAAATTAAGTGTTAACGAGCAGTTGGACAGGTGTACCTAATAAAGTGGCCGGTGAGTGAATATATATATATAAATATATAAGGTCATGCATTGGAGGAAACACATAAAAATGGGCATGTGTGGATAAATGAGGGGGGGGAAAGTGACGCCACGTGACAGTGTGCCGGGGGGGGGCAGTAGGTCTACAAGGCAGCAGGACCAAGTTTGCATTGTGAATCCATCACATCGGAGCAAAAGCCATTGTTTGACAAACAGCGGACCGCCAAGCTCACAGCTGGACCCCAAGTTAACCCTTATTTTTGTAAGATAATTTCACACAGGGGACCACTTTTAGGACGTGCTGGAAGATAGCAGGAACGGTTTACTTTCTAAGTTCTTGGCCAGAATATGATCGGTGTCCTTTCCATTTGAGTTATTTACCTTATGAATAATTAGGTTAGATTAAACTTTAAGTTGGACAAACACATGACAGGACACATATATGTCCAACCCTACCAGGGCCCCAACGTCTATGTAAAAGCAGATTAAATGCTCACTTCTTTCTTCTTTAAGAGAACTGAACGAGTGTTTCCTTATGGCCTGGTTCATAGCTGGATGGTGTATCCCACAGATGGTCAAACTATCAACACACTATTTCCTCAAAATCTGTAGATATTCAACAGCTGGCCCCAGCAAACTGCTGTGTTTATTCTATTGGGATAAGAAGTAGAGTATCTGTAGATCTCACATATTTGTGAAATATTTTGCTTAATTTGGCCAATTAAGATTATTATTGTACCTAGAACAACTTTAAGTGAATAATGTCTGGCCCTTGCTTGTTTCTCTAAGTGAAGACATATTATGTAATAGATTATGGAGCATTTGCTGCTACATTTGAAAGAGACATTGGAGCTGTGATTCAGTTCATGCTTATTAGAAACCTGCTGCACTGTCACTCGCTCTTTTGCAGCTTTACAAAAGTTCTAATTATAATAGATTGAGTTAAACTGGTTCCAAGCTGGTTCCAAATTTTTAAATTTTTTAAATTAGTAGCAAATTGTTTTTGATTAATTCTCAATCCATTGATTAGTGAACTAATTCCTGATTCATTCCTGATCACCGATTCCTCTACAAATGTAACACCAGGGGCGCATGGGTAGCTGGAGCGGCCACGGGTCCGGCTCCGACTTGGAGCCCTTTGCTGCATGTCTTTTCATGTCTTCAGCTGTCCTAGAAAATAAAGGCCTAAAAAGGCCACAAACATAATCTTTAAAAAGAAAGAAATGTTACACCAAGTTGAGTTGAGCATATGGGTTTTTGACAGCCAGATTTTGTATTTTGAAGCTATTGTAATCAATATTTTTAAAATAACAACAGTTTAAAGGACTTTGTGTGAAAGCAGTCCCTCAAAGTGTAGAACCCACAGAATAGGATTGGGTAATAGTGGACAATGTATGGTATAACTATATAACCTGGGTGCAACTCAGCATGCCACCTTGTGTTGTTGGATGTCCATCGGTTGATAAACACTATGTCCTCTTCTGTGTTCCTCCACAGTGAAATACATCCGTGAGGTTTCTCCGCTCTTCAAGAAGCCATGCCTGGTGGCCGACCTACCGTGGGACGGCGTCCGCCCCCAGTCGCCCAGCTACAGCGGCAGCGAGGACTCCGGCTCGCCCAAACACAGCGGTTCTTCCTCCTCCAAAGACAGAAAGGTCATAAGCCTGAAGATGTGCTTCATCAGCAGGAACCTCACCATGCCAGATCTGGAGAACAGGTACGATGTGAAGCTCATCAAAAGGGCTGCAAGTAACGATAAATCTTGTTTTTGTCCATAAAATTAAAAATTGTCTACATTTGTAAATGCACTTACTGGGATGGACATTTTAGTTATAACTGTTATCTAGTGAATAACTGGATCAGGCCAGTTCTTCCCGTATACATGAGCAGGGACAAAGGGAAAAAATGGCGGGATTAACTCTACCTCGGGTACAGTAGGTGTCTTTTTGAAATTCTTCAAATCTCTTTTGAAAATAAACCTTAACTTATGACGTGTTGTACGAGTTGTTTTGGTGCTTGAAATGACTTTACCAAAGTTTTAGGTTATTTATGATTAAAATAGTAAATAAATGTCTGAAATTAAATTTTGTTGTGTCGCTTTTTGAGCATGAGTGTTGCCAAACATCGTCCTGGACGCGCCGCTGTGTCTTTCGTCCTCAGAGGGTTAGGCCATAATTTGGCTTTGTGTTCCATGGATAAAGAATTCCATAAGTGTCCACCTTTTACCGACCAAAGTTTGTTGTGCACAGTGGGACTCTACGTTTCTGGTTCTCCTCATGTTGTGGTCCAGCCATTATTTCTATGTGTAATGAGTTTTGACACCGCGACCACGGCCAGCCCATTTAAACACTTAACAACACATTTGCTTTGTCCCATTCAGACTGCTGGAGCTCCATTCCCCAGACGGCCAGCACACCGTGGTGCTGCGTTGTAAAGACGGCCCCACCGCCAACTCCTGGTTCACTGCCGTCCACACCAACATTGCCGCTCTGTTGCCACACACCCTGGCTCACGTAAACGCTTACCTGGGGGCCTCGTCTCCTGCCTCCACACACCCCCATCTCAAACACATTGGCTGGTTGGCTGAACAGGTACTTTCAGCTTTGTTCAGTTTAACAGGTTTAACATGCTGCAGGTGTCTCTTATACCATGGTCTGGGGGGAATACACTCTCCATTTAAAGAGATAGAGACACCTTCTAACAAGTTCTGGTCCAAGGTTGTAGTTTTTTCCTCAAACTGGCAGAGTTTTGCAGGGCGAGGGACGCCTGATGTTCCAAAGTGTTGGCGATTATCGAGATCCAGACAAGGCTTTCACCAGCCAACCAGCCATAAAAAGGTTTTCTTTAATTATGGGACCATGACATGTGTTCAATTTTAGGATTTGATACATATAGAGGCAAAATTATATATTCTGGGCTATTTAACCCTGAATATATAATAGAATAGACAGAATAGAATAACACTATACAGTATTTTTTATTAGCACATGCTTTGATAGTAATACAGTGCATTTTCAGTTTGGATAAATGTATAGTTGAAACACATATTGCTCTCAAAATGAAATAGTATTAGTGTTTTCCCCATTTAGCTTGCTATAGTACCAATTTCATTACTCCTAAATCACTGCACATACACAGACCTCAAACATATAAGCGTGCATTTCTGGTCTGCAGCAGCACACAGGAAGAGTGAGTTTTCTTAAATTAGCTTTAGTCCTAACGTTCAACGTGTCCATTGAAGAGTGAACCAGGGCTACTCTCAGTCTTCTTACTCTGAATCATATCTTTATTACTTTGATAAAGTGATAAAGTGTTCATTCAAGGCCATGTTGAATGACTGGATGCCTGTGGTGTTTATCTGGACCGGGCTCCGACAGGAAGCACACATGCAAGTTTCCATTGCATTACACTATTTCCTGCAGAGCCCACACACACACACACACACACACACACACACACACACACACACACACACACACACACACACACACTACCCTATTTTACCACAATGCTATCAAAATTTAGGCCAGACTGTCAGACGCCATCATTGTCCATGTACCGTGTAGTAGTTTGCACCACAGTAAACTACATCACTATACTTGTACCTGTCAGACCAAGTATTTATACCTGTACCTGTCCAAGTACTTTACTACAACTGTACTCTATATTAGTTTAAGCAAGGGGTAATATTGCAATATTGATAGAGTGTAATGTAATCTTGTACACATAAAGTGATTAAGTTGATCTATACATCATAAATGAACTATGGAACTGAATAATTTATTTAAACCAAACAGGCTTACCGACAATATAATAACAAAATTAGGGCTGCTTTGACCAAATTTGGTCAAAATTGAAATCAGAATTATTGAACCGAATTACTCATTAACATTTATTTAATTTAAAAACAGCTCAAATGTGAAAATAGCTTGAACTGAAATTTCACTTAATACTTTGCCCATTTCAACTTTTTATTTATTTCAGAACAGCAGACAAAATAAGAGTTTACTTGCAAAAGTAATGTGCATATAATTGTCAATCTCGATTACATTATTTTTGTGACCAGTAGGAGCGAAAATAAAAAATAATTTGATCAAAATTCAATTAGTCACACAGCCTCAGAGAAAGCCTCTTTAATGTGAGGTGACTATTGCCGCCTATCTGTCCAATCTGAGGACTATGGTTACCTGGTCCTCAGATCTCTGCAGGGTAAATCCAGACAGCTAGCTAGACTATCTGTCCAATCTGAGGACTATGGTTACCTGGTCCTCAGATCTCTGCAGGGTTAATCCAGACAGCTTGAGTGAGCTGAGTCTTCTGTTGCTAAGACTACTTCTGAACGTACAAATGTTCCACCAAAACAACTTCCTTCCTGAGACTATTTAGCAGCGGCACTGAGGCACCGTCCACACTTTCCCATCCCAGAATGCTATGTGGACTCGCCTGACCCTCCTCTTCAGCACTGTGGAGGAGGGTCTGGTAATGTGAGACAACAGCGAACCTAATGGTAGAATATCTGAAATTATTGAACGAAAAATGAAGTAAAACATTTAAATTTGTTATCATTTGGAGATTTTGGGTTGTGTTGATGTATCAGTCTAAGCTATTCTTCCTGACTTCCTCGTTCAGGTCCAGCTGGAAGGTGGACGGCAGCAGTACAAGCCCGTGGTCATGGCGCTGACGGAGAAGGACATCCTGCTGTTTGAATCAGTGCCGTGGAGCAGAGAGTCCTGGTCCATGCCTCTGCTCACACATCCACTGCTAGCCACAAGGTAGAGACAACACTCAGCAGCCACTGGTGGAATGGAACTGAGTAAATGTACTCAAGTACTGTACTAAAGTACAAATGTTGAGGTACTTGTGCTTTACTTGAGTCTTTTCTTTTCATGCCACTCTCTACTTCTACTCCGCTACGTTTCAGGGAGAAATATTCTACTTTTTACTCCACTACATTTATCTGACAGCTTTAGTTACTAGTTACTTTAGTTTCTACTTACTTTAGTTACTCCACTACATTCCAAAAGAACCGTTTTAGCAGGCTTTTACTTCAGTACTTTAACCCACTGTCACCATATGTTCAACAAATACATTTAATGGTAAGTACCTGGAAGTTTCCACTGCTCACATTAAAGTCCAAGTGAAGATGTGCTAGGTCAGTGGTAACGTGTTTGGTGTAGAAGGAGGGTTTATTCAGCTTGGAACCCCCATCAAGACCCACTTCATCCTATTTGGGAAATTACACTGAGCAGATCAGTCACTTCAGAGACTATGGGGTATGTCCCAGGTCCTTACATTTCATCCATGTTTTCTTGCCTTGCTTCCCTTCCCGGTGCCTTCGTCCGTCTCTCCAAGGAAGCATGGGAGAGGGGTAAGGAAATCATGCAAGGAGCGGGGAAACAAGGGACTGTGTTTCTATTGGGATGAGACCTTCTTTCCTCTGAAGCGTCACATGAATTTGTCAGCTGTACAGGCGGAGTTAGCTGCTGTAGTGTATCCTCAATCATAGCTCCTCAGAGATCTTTCCTCCATCCTCCATCCTTGCTCTTCATGCGAGGTGCAAGGCGATATTAAATTAGAGACTTGGGATCCACCCTTGGAGGACCCCTCGACAAAGTCAATCTACAGCTTAGAGGAGCTAAACAGTTTCATAAAGGAGTCTTTCCCAATTCAGATTATCTTTGTGAGTGGCCTTTGAGAATGTTAAATGTCTCTGTATTTTCACGTCCCTCCCTTCAGACTCGTTCATTCCGGCAGCACCCGGGGTTCTCCAGCCCAGGGTTCAGACCTGGAGTTTGCCACTCGGACGGGCACAGGGCGGGGAATTGAATCCCACATCTTCCGAGTGGAGACCCACTGGGATCTGTCTTCATGGACACGAGCCCTCGTGCAGGGGGCACACACTGCCGCTGAGCTCATCAAAGAAGTCTCTATTGGTGAGTGTGCGTGTCTGTGCAACCGGTAATCAGTCTGTAATAAGAGTTTAAAGTCAGGACCAAATCTTCCTGTGGACATTGGTCTCCAAGTCCTTTCATGCCACTTGTAATCAATTGTAATCTATACAAAAAATGTGGAGTACTCAGACATTAGCGTCATGGCAGGGCGCTCCCCACCCAGCCCGTTATGAGAGCTAATCAGCACACATCTGCTTTCATCAACCACCAGAATCAGACTGTTTGTGTGTGTGTCTTGTGTCGTATGATTGTTAACGAATTGAACTCTTCAGCAGAAGTGTTCATTTGTAAGTTAGCAGTAGAGATAAGTAACCCGACCGGGTGAGTCTGATTAAAGGGCTGTGTCAGCCTGGTTCAACTCTGAGATTTTATCACATGGCAAAGTGCTGTGAAGGAATAATCTCTGAGATTACAATATGTTCTGCCTTGGGTTAGAAGTGGTGACAGAAACTTTAAACTATATAGTGTCCGGCTTTTGTTTGATATTTAAGGTGGGCAAATGGCTTTCTGTTGTGTTTCCTATTAGCAAAATAATAGACAGTGAAAAGCGCAGCGCCTTTATTCTGCCATCGTTATTCCACACAACAGTCTTGATGTTCCTGTTCACTGTTTCTAATCGACCGTGCTTCAGGAACGTGAAAAAAAGTTAGTTTGGAATATCCAGCAATCACGTAGCTGGATCAACGTTGGAAGCAGGAAAAAAGTCAAAGGCAGTAACACCCCCCCGCTGTTGTAAAGCGTTCTGCATGTGGCATCTGTGTGTGATGTGCAGGTTACCTTCCCCCCAAACACGGACACACATACAGTACATACAAACATACTTACATACATACACACATACATACACACACACACACACACATATATACATACATACATACATACATACATACATATATACATACATATATACATACATACATACATACATATATACATACATACATACATATATACATACATACATACGGATATGTCTCGCTTTATTAGATGGACTTAAGTACTGGAAACAGAAATGGTTAATTATTGCTATCCTTTGTGTGTGTGTGTGTGTGTGTGTGTGTGTGTGTGTGTGTGTGTGTGTGTGTGTGTGTGTGTGTGTAGCTTCTGTGTATGCATCTGCATTAATGTGTGTAAATTACGCTTCCATAGACATTTGTTTCCAGCCAAAAAGCTCCGTGAACCCAAGTGATGATTATTTGGTGCAACACAATTCAACACCAGGATGCCACAGATTGGATTGTGCGCCTCGGGGATGAATGGCTTGTGTGCACGTTTGGATGAATGCATGTGTGTTTCCTACACAGTGTGTGTGTGCTTTTTACAGTACACACAGGTTAGCAGCAGTAGCAGTGGTAGCAGGCCTTTAACTTATGTTCATGAAATCAGAATGGTAACAAGTGAATGTTCTAGAGAGAACATTTGTTCACAACCTAAACCCCCATAATAATGCTTTCTTCTCCCAGGTATGCACAGATACATTATTTGTATGTACATAGGCCTTTAAATGTAGTACTGTGGCAAATGTGTCCAGAAGCTTCTGTGAGCAAGTGGCTCCCTAGCCGTGTGCAGCAGCTCACAGAGAGCAGCTCTGTGTAGGAAAAGCAGAAGTGCGAGCCAGCAGAGAGGAATGTTTCCACTTTGTGCAGAACAATAGTTGGCGGCCGGAACAGGACTGGGAAGCCTCAGCAGTTCCTTTTTTCTTCTTCCCTGCCCTTCTACAGTTGTGCAGGATCATTCAAGCCAGTCGAGTTACAGTAATACACATGGGAATGCTTTCCGATCGAATTACATCTCAATAACTAGGCTGGAGTTTTACATAATATATCCTTTTATTTATCAAATATTGTATTTTTATCATTCTACTGTTCTGATTTATCTTAATCCTTAGTTTACTTTTCTTTAATAACTTCCTCCACCAATATTGTTTCCTGGTTGCAAGTTTGGGCTTGTGTTACGCTGGTTCATGGTAGTTTCTTCACCGTGTGCTTTCATTGCCTTTTGTGTGTGTGTGTGTGTGTGTGTGTGTGTGTGTGTGTGTGTGTGTGCATGGTCGGTGTGGGGGGGTGGGGGATTGCCTCTTTTCCTGTAGTATGAAGCACTTTGTGATGCATTATCTAATAAAAGGGCTATCCAATTAGAGTTTTATTGATTGCTTTATTGATTAATCGATGTATAAGATATTCTTGTCTTTGGGCTGCAGATGAACTATTATTCAGGCAACAGTTCATCATCAATCATAGCTGAGAAGCAAGTTAACAACAGCTCTCAGATGTTGAGAGGAAGAAATGTAGTCTGCTGTCAACACATGGTATGACGTCAGGGTTATTTAAGTTTGTCTTTTGCCGATTTGATCCGTGCAGTACACATATTACTCACCCTCCGCCCACGCTACCCACGGGGGCATTACTCACCCGTGCTCACCCGCTGTTCTGAAGCTGTTTCCTCTCTGTTGTCCAGGCTGCACGTTGAACAGACAGGATGTTCGGCTGACGCTGCACTACGAGAAGGGCTTCACTGTGACGAGGGAGCCGGCAGATCCAGCCGGGGGCGCCGTGCTGTACAGATACCCCTACGAGAAGCTCAAAATGTCAGCCGATGATGGAATACGCAACCTCTACCTTGACTTTGGAGGTCCGGAGGGAGAAATGGTAAGTTAAGACAATAGAATCAAAGAAGTACTCTAATGTTTGATATGCTGTCACGTATAAGTTTGAAGCATTTCATTCTTCTGCCAGAGAGCCGTGGGATTTGTTTGGTATGTGACGCAAAGTCATTATAACTCTCCCTTACCAATTTATCAATTCATTATTTTGATTTAGTCTGATAAATAATACTTTGAACATCTTTAATGTGAGATAGGTGCGTCGAGGGGGGGGGGATAAGTAGGTCAGAAGTTGCAAAGAAACTCCCGCGCACAGTCTAACGTGCACAATATAAATTCAGCAGTTGGCACCGGTTTTGTTCTAGACCTTCATCTGGTTAGGTTTTTTTAGATTGGAACCAGAACAAATGATAGTATAATAAAGTGTTTGTACATAAATTCTATCACTGGATGCCTGATGTGAGCTAAAATACTGTAAATGATTCATTTCAGCCATTGCAAAGGGGTTCTTATTTCTCAGAGTAAAGTATTAAAACTACGTTTTACCCTTCATCCTTTCCTCCCTCACTTTCTCCCTCTGTCCTCCAGGTATTTGACCTCCACTCGGGTCCGAAGCCGGTGGTGTTTGTCCTCCACTCCTTCCTGTCGGCCAAGCTCACCCGTCTGGGCCTGCTGACGTGAAGCGACCAACAGCAGCGGCGTGGACCAGAGGCCGGGCCCGGGCACAGCGAGGAGGGGGAAAGGCGCTCCCAAAGTTCTGATACTGGGAGTTGATTTTTTTCTTTTCTTTTTTCTCTCCAATGTCTCCATTCACAGCTGAAGCTGCAGGGAAGATTTAACACGCGAGTCATATTTCTGGTTGTCTGAAATTGGTGCCTTCTCTTCCAACTTTCTACTCAGCCTCTCGCAGTCATTTGGATTGCAAGGTCAGGTAAAAAGGAAGTGGCACTTTGCCTGAAGTCACACTGTGTAAGAGACAAAAAGCTTTTAACAATCCCAGAAGAGCTCCGATGCTGTGATGTGAGATTCCATTACCAGTGCACTTCAAGCCAAGTGTTACTAAAATATATTAAGGAAAGGACGGATTTTTAGACAATTAATACACAGCCAAGCACAGATTGGTTAATGTTACCTGATTTTACTCTATGCCTATCATTCCATGAACGCCTTCCAATGTACTTTGGGGTCTTTTTAATGTATATTAGTTTGTCTTTGTGAAGACGTGAGTGAAAGACGCCATTTTAAAAATCAGAATGCAGTTAGCTGAGCGGAGAGGGTGTAAAGGAAGAAAGGTGTGTGTGTGTGTGTGTGTGTGTGTGTGTGTGTTCAGTCTCTCTATACTACACGTTTCTGTTGGCTTGGTAGTGTGCCTGCTGTCTGATATTAACCTTTTTTAGCACATTATCCCAAACTACTGTTGTAATCAGGAGTGCCAACTGTGCCTTTTCCATGTAGTCAGACACTCTTTGTAACGTTCCCTTTTTTATTTTTATTTCATACAACAAGAGAATTTGAAGCTTTCGACATGTGCAAGCAATAGTATTCCTCTTCACGTTACTTACTTACTTACTTTGTTTTGTTTAAGTGTGTAACTTCCTGACATTGAACTCTGTATCCGAGGATGTGACATGACCACGTGTTACCTCCCCTCCTTGACCTACACTACCACGTCGTCTCCGTCTCTCTGTATCATCTCATTCCTCTCAGCTTGAGATTACCGGTTTCCTGTTACTGTTCCTCCAGCAGCATTTCTCTAGCTGAGGATTGTTTCAGGTGGGCCGCCACATGACAGACGTACCATTGTATTTTAATAATCTGAACTGTAACGGTCGGAAACGTCTCACCTCCTATGAACCGCTGCGGTAGAGAGGTTACTTCTTGCAGGGCTAAAGAAGTGCGTAGTTGACTAACACTCGCATGATTTTGTTGACTAATGGATTAGTTGATTTTATTGAGTGTGCTTTGGGTGGACGTTAAGACTAGTAAAAGAGCAATAGACAACGTTTACCATCGGTAAAAACTTAGACCAAAACAACCGATTAGTCGATTACAAAGGGGCAGCCCTATTGAATTCTGGTCTTTTTCTTCCTTTTTAGTCTCTAGTCTATGAATGTTTGAGAAAATAATCTTTACTCAAGGTCCACTGACTTGTTTTCTTTTGCAGCTTTTTTATTATAGCTTAGTGTTCTATGCACTAAAAAAGGTTTAGGCTTTTAATGTAAGCCCTGTTTAATATGCAAATTAATTGTATATCTTTTGTCTTAAGGAAACGTTGAAGCCCCCTGGTCTAGAGAGGCGTTGCTGAGTAATAAGACACGATAATCAAGAGTAGATCTTTCAAGAGAGATATCTCTCCTACTTACAGTGAAGAGTGGGAGTAACCTTTAAGATCAGCTTTCCAGTCATCACATGACTGATCATGTCCTTTGCAAAACTTCCTAAATAACTCCCTTTATTTGTGTGAAATCATTAACATCTTCAGTAGACTTAACGTAAAAGGAATATTTGTTATAAATTGAATGGAATCAAATAGGAAATTGGCCAAAATGGAAAGATAATTAAAGTTGCTACATGTTGATTCTAGTGTTTAATGGCCATGGTACATTACAGAGTTAGCGTTACCGGGGGGGGGGGGGGGGCATATAGTTGCGATGCTTGTTTTGCTCGGACAGAAAATCATTCATTTACAATAAGAGAAGAAGTTACAGATGCATTGTTGCATTTGGTAACTTGGCCTGGCTGTCTCATGAGCTAAACGGGGTATCAGCGTCACTGTGTCGCGAGCCAAAGCATAAAACAACCAACGTCATAATAACTTAGATTAATACAGCGCATTTTATGAAACCCAAGGCAAATAGCAGGGTAACACACACACGGACTAAAAGGAATAAAACGTCTGCGCTAAATGGGAGGGGGACGTAATGTAATGTCGGCTTCTGACGTACAACCACATCACCCAATCTAAAGTTATTTAATCAATAAAATAGACATATTACATATCTGTGGGCCAATTTGGGGACTTCTTTTAATCCTTTACAATCCCGTAACTGTCTCCATCTGTTGAAAGCCCGACCGAGTATGACTCATGATTTTGTCCCTTTGTCTTTCACTTTCTATTTGATATAACTTCTCCAAACTAAACTCCTATCTAATCTACCCTTCAGTTCTTCTGTTCAGTCCAGTTCTAGTCTGTATCCACGACGGTCCACTTCCAGGATTGCTCTGTTGCCGCCAGAAATTCCGCCGGATGTCCGTCCCCTTCCTCTGTCTCTGTGTTGGCGTTGTAACCTCCGTCCCCGTCCTCCTTCTCTGTGTTGCCGTTCTTACCTCTGGTGGATTTCTGATGACTATGGTTACCTGGTCCTCAGATCTCTGCAGGGTAAATCCAGACAGCTAGCTAGACTATCTGTCCAATCTGAGGACTATGGTTACCTGGTCCTCAGATCTCTGCAGGGTAAATCCAGACAGCTAGCTAGACTATCTGTCCAATCAGAGGTTTCTGTTGACGACTAAAACTACTTCTGAATTAATAGATTTTCATAACCTCCAGTGAGTTGATGGTAAATGTTGCTAATGCAGCCCTTCCCATCAGTAGAGCCTCTGTGTTCTTTGGGGCCTCAAACAATGTAGCATTGTGTCCACTGACCATGCAACAGAGGAGAACAAGACATCCCTTCTGTCCTCAGATAAGGAACACAATCACCCGTCCAAATGACCTTTATTTTAGTTTGGACTCTGATGTCCTTGTGATGGTTTAACCCTCCCGTTGTCTTTGTCTCACATTTAGCCCGTTGTAAAAGATACTGTGAGAAATATGGTTTCTTTCAAGCAAATATCCCAAAAATAACATAAAGCTGCCTACAAGAGAGACGGTAAAACCGCTTTGCCCCGGCCAGTCCATTGATTTCCTACGGGGGGGAGCGGTGGCGCCCAACTATCGCTGTGCACCGCTCTAATTTTCTGCTTTACGCTGCACTCAAAATTCAAATTATTTGAACTTTAACCTAGTCTTCATGTTTCATGATATCTTCTAGTTCTTTCTTTGAGTAGTCCAAATATAATTTTGCTATATTATGACTACGTTTACTGCAGCCAATCAGCTTTCTTGTTATGCTGCTAGTCTCTTTTGGATCGTACCACAGACATAAAACAGACTTTATTCTTTAACTTTGGAGGAGTGCAAGGTCAGCAATACTTGGCTTTAAAATCACAGTTGATGTTGTTATAAAAGTCTTAAATCTCATTCATAATGGTCATAAAAGTGTTAAAGGTCCCATGACATGGTGCTTTTGGATTTTTTTTATATAGACCTTAGTGGTCCCTAATACTTTATCTGAAGTCTCTTTTATATAGACCTTAGTGTTCCCTAATGCTGTATCTAGAGTATATTTTATATAGACCTTAATGGTCCCCCAAGACTTCATCTGAAGTCTATTTTCCAGAATTCAGCCCTGGTCCAGAATTCCAGCCATTAGAGCCAGTCCCACAATGAGTTTTCCTGAGTATGTGCCATTTCTGAGTCTGTAGCTGTAGGGGAGGGGGGTGACCAACTGGCCTTGACCAACTGCAACTTTGCTCGTTTGAAAGCCATGATGTCTCTCTCTCATGGGGGGGCCAAACTCTCTGGGCATGCAAAAGAAGAGAAAGGGAAGGTAACCTTGCCCCTTATGAGGTCACAAGGGGCAGGATTCCAGATCGGCCCATCTGAGCTTTCATTTTCTTAAAGGCAGAGCAGGATACCCAGGGCTGGGTTTCCACCTATCTCCATTTCTAGCCTCTGGGGGGGGGGCCATAGGCAGGCTGGGGGAACTCATACTAATGTAAAAAAAACAACTCATAAAGGGACATTGTAATGCCATGGGACCTGAGAACCTGTTAAAGGAGGCGCAGCCTTCCCTTTGAACCTCATGTGTTTGAGGTATACATTTGGCCTGACAAAGTCTTGTTCCTGTGTTGCACTCCGTCATCTTACTTTTCGGCACACTCCATTTTTTAACCCACTGCACAGATCTGATTGTCTTATGTTGGTCAACCTTCAACAGGCTGCTGGCCGTCCCTCCTGGATCTTTATGCACTAGCCTATCAAACCCCTTTAAATCTATGAATGTACACCTCTTCTGTCCTTCCCTATGATTACTTCCTATCTTTCTCTTTTTGTTCTGTGATCATGTCTGTCCTGTCCTGTCTATGCAAAGCAATGCTTGGAAGAAGGTTTTTTTAACCAAAGTTAATGTATGTGGCAGCTTGCGTCCAACACAATCATTGAACTAAAAAGTCACAACAGGATGAAGTGATGCTGCATCAACCTGTCATATGCAAAGTATTTTAGACTTCCTTCCAAGATACTATTCAATGTATGATAGCAATGTAATAATCTCAAATGTACATACAGTACCTACCAATAAAACTGTTACAAATAATACTGGTTGATGTGTGGTTGGTTTGTTATAAAGACAATATTTACAATGAAATGTTACGTATTGACATTTTTCTCGAGCATGCGTGTTTTCGATGTATATTTCTTCTCTTATTCTGGGCATATGTCTTTCTCAATGATAAGATCATAGTGATATAGCACCGTTATGGCCGCCAGGTGGCGGCAACAGCACTTCCTTAAAGCATCTCCCACTAACACTCGTCAAGTTGTTATTTAGCCGGAAAATGGGAATTTAATTTAACTAGCGAAAATTCTATCCTCAAAATAATCTTGATTAGCTTCGTGAATATCTGTTTTCTGTCATTTTTCGGGAAAATGCATGAGTCTTATTTTGAAATGTTAACCGGAACTCGTTGGATCAGCCCTAGAGACGCAGCGCTGCTGTTGCTGTGGTGGTGGTGTTGTGTTGGGCTGAGGCAGAGCTGTCACATTAGCTAGCTAGCTAGCTAACGTACTAGCCATTGTTTTGTCATGTCAAGAACAGTCTGTCCCCTCACAACACAGGGCTGGTAACGTTTTCACACCTCCATACATCCGCCTGTGGGTCAGAGGATAGAAGTCTGGGGGGAGCGCACAAGAGTGACATGAAATGACAACGTCAACATTACAGGTAACGTTAAGCTACTAGCTAGCTGCAGAACAGCTGACGCTAGCTAGCTAAGCCTTCTCAGTTTAGTCAGCCTGCAAAGACATTTCATTGTTGTAAAAATAACATTAGATTCAACAAGGTCAAACGTTACTGTACCAGCTAAATACCAGTTATTAAAAACAATTTGAATTAATAACGTGTAGGTTATGAATGTGTGGTGTGCAACGTTAGCCTCAGCTGGATAACGTTAGCATGAGGCAGTAGCTTCTGCTCGCAGACAGTTAACATGAAACCAATATTTTCTACGTTTCGGAACATTTTAGTCTGATAATTGCCTTGAGAAATAGCCCAGTGAATTGTGTTTTAGGCGCAGAGAAACTAGTAGTGTAGCTGTATGACATGTCCTGCTAGTCGTACAACTTGTGCTTTGTTTTGGTTGAAGCTCCTGTGTGTAACGGTCCACTCCCTCCTTTATGTGTGGCTCTCCACCCCAAGCCTTCTAAAATCCGTATTTCTCTGCACATGTTGCAGAAAGCGATTGATCTTGTGACCAAAGCCACAGAGGAAGACAAGGCAAAGAATTATGAGGAGGCCTTGCGGCTGTACCAGCATGCTGTGGAATATTTCCTACATGCCATCAAATGTGAGTACTGTCTGCAGCCGGACAGGTTGTTGGGTTAGCTTTACACTCTTTTTTTTGTACAAACATTGGTGGGTTTCTTATACACATGAATATATGTTGAATGTATATGAAATTTAGTTTTTCTTTTCAGATGAGGCCCACAGCGACAAGGCAAAGGAGAGTATACGAGCAAAGTGTATGCAGTACCTGGACCGGGCGGAAAAACTTAAAGACTATCTGAAAAATAAAGACAAACAGGGCAAGAAGCCTGTCAAGGAAGCCCAGAGCAATGACAAGTATGCTGTCTATCCTCGGCCCTCTCAGGAGCATGTTCAACTCTCTAGGCTTTACTGTAGTTGTGTCAACCTCTGTGTTTGTCTCTAGGAGTGATAGTGACAGCGAGGGTGAAAATCCAGAGAAGAAGAAATTACAGGAGCAACTTATGGGTGAGTGTATGGGTGCAAATAGTCCTCACAGGGGAATTAAGCCAGTTTGTGGTGGTCTGCTTAAACAGTGGAAATTATGGTTATTTTGTATCATTGATAGTGCCTTAAAAGGGGGCAGTACCTTATATGAACAGTTCAGTGACATGATCATCGCATGTATCTTGGCTATATTTATATTCATAGAAATGTTCTTGTAGGGGAGACCACGAATATTGGACTACTCGACAATTTTAAGGAACCTGTATTGTATGCCAATCTCAGTCAAATTGTCGTAGTTTCTGAAATATGGTTATGAAACAATGGGTCATTCCATTTGGGCTATATGGGGGGGTCTGTCTGTTTGAAAAGTTGCTTGTTTTTTCCCCCCTCAATAAATCCTGATTTATTAATCATACTGTTAATAACAGTCAGAAGTAAGGGTAGTCAAATGGACAAAAGTCAGAAGTGCCGGTACTTAGTACTGGTTGGTAGTGGCCCAGTTCAGCCACTGATCATTGAATAACCCCACAATGCTTCTTTATGATAAGATCTTTATCTGAAGTCATTGTAGGCGAAACTCTAATCAAATGGAAGTTTGCATATTTTATTTTTAAGTAGTAGTCGGGGGTTCAGTGGGGTGATGAGGTCTTCCTTTAAAGTGTTTCTTCCGTCTGCCGTTCTTCAGTCTTAGCCATGCTCTGTGTGTCCAGGTGCCATCGTAATGGAGAAGCCCAACGTCAGGTGGAACGATGTGGCCGGACTGGAGGGAGCTAAGGAAGCTCTGAAGGAAGCTGTCATCCTGCCCATCAAATTCCCTCACCTCTTTACAGGTACTGTGGGGTGTTCACAGCCACTAATCTTCATGCACTGAAACCACATGGTCAGAAAGATGTCAAATTGAGTTTCTCCACAAAGAAACATGCGAGAACACCACTTTAAATCTTTTGTAAACCAGATGTGCTCTTAAGTTTCTTGGAAATAATGAATTCTGACCAAGGCCGGTGGAATGTCTTTATATATAGTATATATTATTATTATTCTGCAGCACAGTACATGAATGGAAAAGATTGGGTAATCATGGAAATGCATCAGTGAGGAGGGGGCTAGAGGGAGGAGTTGTTAGTAATGTAGTCAATTAGTCGTCCAATTGCTTGTTTAGGTCTGAGTTGACTAAGAGTTCTTTAGTCGTTTTTATGCTTTTTCATGCTCTACGACTTATTTCCAAGAAACCTACGAGCACCTGTTTTCTAAGAAGAATGTCATCATGTGTCAGTCAGTCTGACATTTGTCTCATTTTTAAAGAAGTACATTGTGTGTATTTACAGTGTATTTACAGTGTATTCACAGTGTATTTACGTTAACGGCTACATTTCGGATAGCTGCTCTTGCTTAAGTTACAAATGAAATACATTTTACTGAAGTACAAAGATAATAAAAACTTATAATCTTAAGAAAATATTTGAGACAGTCACTATGTCTAATAGACATGTAGATTTAAAAAAATAGCCCTAGTTCATTATCACTGCTATTATGTTAGTTGAAAATATACCTTAGATGATTTGAAGTGTCTGTCACATGACTGTCCAATAGTATTTTAGCATCAGCCCCGTTGGATAGTACGCAGACAGTTTCCAGCGTAGTCCAGTGTGTCGTCCTCTGACCAACACTCGTCTGGTCTCTGTGTTCTCAGGCAAGCGGACCCCCTGGAGAGGCATCCTGCTGTTCGGACCTCCAGGGACGGGGAAGTCGTACCTGGCCAAGGCCGTGGCCACCGAGGCCAACAACTCCACCTTCTTCTCCGTCTCCTCCTCAGACCTCATGTCCAAGTGGCTGGGAGAGAGCGAGAAGTAAGTCTCGTCCTCTGAAGCTGTGCTCTACACAGGGAATCAAGTTTATTGTAGTTAGGGCTGAGCAATATATCAATAGGAATCCGTATTGTGATATGAGACTAGATATCGTCTTAGATTTCGGATAGAATGATATCCTAATATGACACAAGTGTTCATGTCATTTCCTGGTTTTTCCGGCTGCGTGACTGTAAAGTGATGTCATCTTTTGAACTTTCCAGACTGTTTTGGCAGATCTATTATTTCCTACTGATGATTATTCATCATTAATGTGATTGTGTAAATATTTTTTTAAAGTAACCAACCCTTACCCTACGTATTGTCGCAATATCTTTATTGAAGTATTTGGTTGTAGATTTTGATTGAATATCACAATTACTTGCTCTCTGTAATAAACCAGACTGGAAGTTCTCTCTTTGTCTTTATCAGGGACACTCTTCACCTATTTTGGTCCCTGTCACTTCTATATTAATACATTATACATTTATACTTACATTGCAATATTATTGGAGCTTGCCTCCTTTAATATTGCTGTCCATGTGTCTCTCATTTTTCCATGTCTCCCTGTGTCTCGCAGGCTGGTGAAGAACTTATTTGATCTGGCTCGCCAGCACAAACCCTCCATCATCTTCATCGATGAGGTAGACTCGCTGTGCGGCTCCAGGAACGAGAACGAGAGCGAGGCCGCCCGGCGCATCAAGACCGAGTTCTTGGTCCAGATGCAGGGTGAGCCAGATGACAACGATAAGCCTGACACAACATGATTCTGCACAGTGACGAATATGCAGTATTTAATCATATATTGTATGTAATGTACAAGGGACAATAGAATACTACAAAGTAATCTCAAAGATGTGAATGCATAACCACTGGAGCAGAAAGTTTATCTGTAGCTCTCTGGTTTTGTAGGTGTGGGAAACAACAACGATGGCATTCTGGTCCTGGGAGCCACCAACATCCCCTGGGTGCTCGACGCTGCCATCCGCAGAAGGTCAGAGGTCGCCTCAGTGCTCCTCCAGTAGATGTGTTTGTCTCGCCCTGAGTTAGTTTTATTACCCGCCCCAACAGCGTTGTTTACTTCGTGTGTGTGTGTGTGTGTGTGTGTGTGTGTGTGTGTGTGTGTGTGTGTGTCAGTCATCTTTGTGCGATCAGGCAAAACAAAACATGTGTGTCTATACCCTGGATATAGAGCGCATCGGCCAGCCATGCCTAAACACCAGCCGCTACTGCTCAATATCATCGTTCTAAGGCATTAGGTGTTCACGTACAGTACTTTACTCAGTTTAAAATACTTACATTTTAGGTGTGTAATTAATGGTCTATGTGTGTGTAAAGAGACATTAATCATTTATAGGGGGCAGTTTGTCCCTACTGGGGATTAAAAAAGAATTCAGCAGAGGCAGGGATATGTAGACCAGAAAGGGGGAAATCCCTCTCACCCTATTAGTTAAGACACAGCAGGGCCAACCCAAAATATGACAGTCGGATTGTTTTGTGGATCAATCTTGCTGCTTTGTCCATCACAATTGTAAAATACTGTCCTGCATTTTTATAATCTTCCCTCTTTTTATAGTTTCTAAAATTCAGCTCCAGGCAGCTTTCACGAGCTCTGTAAAGTGAAACCTGCAAGCACGCCGTCTGTGTTATCAATGATTTACTGTTGAGTGTGCGATTAATTGGCTCTTGTCCTCTGTGGTGTGTTAGATTTGAGAAGCGTATCTACATCCCTCTGCCGGAGGAGCCAGCTCGGGCTCAGATGTTTCGTCTTCATCTGGGCAACACACCACGTAGCTTGAGCGAGGCCGACCTGCGGCAGCTCGCCCATAAAACGGACGGCTACTCCGGCGCCGACATCAGTATCATCGTCCGGGACGCTCTCATGCAGCCTGTTAGGAAGGTCCAGTCTGCCACCCACTTCAAAAAGGTGACATCACTAGAAATCCAGGGGGAAATAAAACATGGTACTGTTGCTTCAGTTGGTCCAGTATTAAGCCAGACAGCAGCAACAATACAAGCTGCAATGTAATGCGCAGTTGCGCACCGTCAGTTTCTGTCCATAAAAAGAGCTTGTTTTCCCACTGATAGACTCAGATTATTATTCCACAACATTATGGGATGGATCCCTACAGAGATAGACCTTTTAGTTAAAGAGTATGATCCTTTTAGTTTAACATGAAACAGAAATCACCATCACCAAACCCACCAGACTCCATGTAAATAATCACTACTTTTATCATTGTAAAACACACTTTATTCAAAATGAAACTAAATAAAACTACCAAAAGCCGTCTTGGTTCATCTTTCCACTGTTCCAACAATCATCACTCTGGTCTGGTTGAAATAAACCTTAATTCACCCATTTACATGTGGACATATGCTGCTCTATACACGCTAAAAGTAGTGATTATTACATGGAGTCTGGTGGAGATATGCTGCTCTATACACGCTAAAAGTAGTGATTATTTACATGGAGTCTGGTGTGTTTGGTGATGGTGATTTTGGGGCAGTTTCACGTTAAACTAAAAGGATCTTTATTATTATTTTATCTCTATTACTCTAAACTAAAAGGTATATCGCTGTAGGGATCCTTTCCATAATGATGTCATTGGCAAAAACAGAACTTTTAGATAGGTAGAAAAATTGCGGACGATGGTTCATGTCTGCCACTTACAGAGTTCTTGCTTAGTACTGAACCAATTTCAAAGATTTTCATTCACATTAGTCACTTAAACACCATGACAGTCGAATCCCTGTAATGGTTAAAAATGTACACCTTCACAATTGAGCTTTTCACCCCCTTGTTCTTCAGGTTCGGGGTCCATCACGAAGCAACAACCAGTTGATGGTGGACGACCTTTTGACTCCGTGTTCCCCTGGTGACCCTGGAGCCATAGAGATGACCTGGATGGACGTGCCTACTGATAAGCTACTGGAGCCCATTGTCTGCATGGTGAGATATGCATACTGTACATTAATGCGGTCTCTGGTGTGTGGCATTGCTTCATACCTGTCCCTGTGCAAATAAACATTAGAAAATAATGTTGGTTGATGATTATCAGCCAACATTATTTCCATTAATCCAGAATAAATCAACAGCAACAGAAAAGCTATAACCTGTCCAATGAGTGAACACTGGTGAACACAGACCCTGGATGGTGGAGAAATTGAATATTAAAAAAATAACCAATGTGAACCAAAAATGACTTGTATGTCCTATGCTTTGCAGTCGGACATGCTGCGCTCTTTGTCCACCACCCGTCCCACAGTCAACACTGAAGATCTCCTGAAAGTCAAGAAGTTCACAGACGACTTTGGGATGGAGGGCTGAGAGACGGAGCCCCGCCTCTCTCCCGTTCCACAAGAAGGATCAGACTACTGCTCCCAACAACACTCGTTACCCCCCCCTCCCTGCTGTACCGTCTTGTAGGCTTTCATCTCTGATGAGCGCTTGGTTCACTGCCTCTCATGGATTTCAAAAAATAAATGAAAAGGTCTGTTCAAACAAAAAAAGGCAAGAAATCTTTTCATACGTCTTGCTTCTACTCATCCAAGCCAGAGTTTTTGAATCCTTGGAGGAAGTTGACCAAATGCTACAATAGAAAATCTTGGTGTGATTTGGTGGTTGGACAATAGAGCCCATGCCTTTCTCCCATTTCCAGACAATGTTCCATTACAAAGCAGCCGCTACAGCGCATTCATTTCAACAACTTTTTTTATCTAACCTGCATTGACGTGAGGAGAGCTGCATTTGAATAAATGCAGAACGTTTGTCCCTCTCTGAGCCGACCCTTTCTGACTGAAGGACTGTACTTTTTTTTTTGCCTGTGTGCACTTTGCTTTAGGACGCGATGAAGGACATTGACGTTTGAAGAAGATAGTTCTCCTGCCAGGCATGCAAGTGTGTAAATGCATCTAAGTGTTTTTATGAAAATTGTGTTTTAATGTATATGTCTATAAGTTGAGAGCCCTGTTTTGTTACTTGATGGAGAGTTAAATTAATAATCATCACTGCCTCAGTGTTCTTCTACAGCTCTGTGTGTTTGCATCAGGCCTGTTTCTCTGTGCTAGCACCAGTCTGTCAGGCATTTATCTTCCATTTTACAATCCAAGACATGTGCTTGATTGAAGCATTATAAGAAAACAAGGTTCATTAAGTGGCTATTCTGGAGCTTTCGCTCATATCCTGGGATCTTCCTCAGGAGATGTAAAATAAATGTTCAAAAGTCCCATTGTTTCTGTCAGGACTTCACATCCACGTTGGCTTAAAATGTGAGCTTAAAGTTCACACTTGACCTTGCAAACAGCCGTTCTCTGGAGATTTTGATTATTTCACATGATCTTCATCAACGCAGCTTTGATGAGAAGTCCAAGAAAAGCTTTTTGGTTTTTTTTTTTGTGTTTATGTCTGTTCTGCATTCATTTGGGCAACGCAGAGCATAAATACTCTCTCCTGTTAAAGAAAATCAATCAAGCACATCTCTTTAAATCTTAACATTTTGATTTGGTTTTGTCTGCCATAAACTGGAACACTATGTAACTTGACTGATTAGAATAGAGATACAGTATGTTTACACTTATTTATTTTGTTGATGGCGCTCAGTAGAAATCATTTTCTTCTGGGAGGCAAATGCACACACCCCATGTTGTTTCATGACCGTCTGTTCGGGGCTGGCGTATGCGTTCTGAAACCTAAATAGTATGTTCTGTTGTCAGTTTACAGACAACCAGGAACGCTAACCTTGCTGGCTATCAAGAAGTAGAACCACACTGTTCAGTCGCTTTTAAACGTACCAACTCTGTGACCTCTCACAGCAGAACCACAGGCTGATCTGCTAACTCAGTGGTGGGACTAGAGGGGTGAGAGCCCCGTGCTAGGATCGCTGTGTGTTTGTGGAGGTACATGTTGGTTCACTGGGAGTTTATGTATTACCGTCTCTGTAAGGGGACCGCTGGCCATGTAACCATTACTACTAATTTAACCTGCATTAATAAAAACTGACATTTCAAATGAAAAACGGCACAGTTGCTGGTTTGACATTTTTATGTTCAATAGCACATGATTTAAACATATTTCGAGGTCCTGCGGTAGCATTTACAGCATCCATCCCAGTCAAGTAAACAGCAGCTTGAGACAATTAGTCCCATGTTCTACCTATATATTGACAGCCAGGTGTCAAACACAAGCGGACCAGGTAACACCATGTTCAGTGATTTCTACTAATGAAGTCACTGTTCATGTTTTAGGCATTCAAGCTTTCAATTCTTTTGCCCAAAGTTAGATGAGAAGATTGAAACAAGTCTTGTGTGGTATCAATCTTCTCATCTAACTCCAAGAAAGCAAAAAGCATTTTTCAAACTCTTCCTTTAACAATAGGGCAAGCAGATTCAGGAGTTCAGTGTTTCACATCAAGGACACAAAGCTGGCCACTGACATCCTGATGCTTCTGAGTCCCAAACCTGAGATCCTGACCAGGCTCTGGGTCAAAGGCCGATCCAGTGTAACTGTGGGAAGAACTCAAGCAAGTTGGTTTGGTTCCTACTGTCACGCCTTTCCGGTCTTATAATTTTGATGATTAGATCCAGACTGATAACAGAATAGCAGAAGCAGTTAGAATAGACAAATAATCGACCCTAAGGACAAATGCCTCAGCATATTTGTCGAGGCAACTTTGTCCTCATTACTTTCATTTTTTCCAAACCCTAACCCTTGGCAGCAATACAAATATTAAAAATATACCCAACAGAACAGATTTCTACAGAGACCAGTGGAGAACGTGTGATTACAGCACTTTCAAATGTGTTAATAATCTCTGTGACATTATATTCAACACCGCAGAGTCTCGCAATGCCAGACCTTCTTCCACAGAGCTGCAGAGGAGGAGTTCAGCAACCGGCTTATCTGAGTTTCTTCACTTCAGCTGTGTTTCAAGATAAACTAATTGAGTTTGCATTTGCTGAAAATCCCAGTCAAAACTCCACATTCCACGAAACCAACATCCATTCCTAAGAATGTCACCACCTCAGGGTGGTCTTTGAGTCCAACGTCTCATCATCACCCCGTTCTTCACACTTTGCTCCGTTTTGAGTGGCTCTCCAGCGGGGGGGCAGCCCGCTTGTTGCGGTGGTGGGGGAAGGTTGGCATCAGGTCTGGCTCACAGGCTGCACGGAGGAGCAGAGGGACAAAATGAATGAATGACATGTACATCACATGGCAAGGATCCCAGCTGATACATATTCCCAAACTCTTTCACTCACGTAGAGGTTTCTCTTTGAAGTAAGAACTCTCCAGACTATCTTTGGCAGTAGCTCTGGATCAGGGAAACAGACAATAATCAAAGTTATGGGTGGCTCGTGTGAATTTAACACACCTGACAAGGAATTGTTACTACTGTATCCTGTGGTCCAACAGCTGGGAAATGTAACACTGGATTTAAATCCACTTTGGGTTTTGATTTCCTAAAATAAATTCCTGCTGTGCCTTGTAATGCCCTTAGTGCCCTGCTACACCATGAACTACTACAAACTAGTATTTTTTGTGACTGTTATTGCCACTGTTCATTCTAACCCCAACCGGCCCGTCAGACACCGCCTACCAAGGTCTGGGTCTGTCCCAGGTTTCTGCCTAAAAGGAAGTTTTTCCTTGCCACTGTTGCACTGTTGCTTGGTCTGGAGGAAACTACTAGAACAGTTGGGTCCTTGTAAATTCTGGAGTATGGTCTGGACCTACTCTATCTGTAAAGGGTCTCGAGATAACTCTTGTTATGAATTGATACTATAAATAAAATTCAATTGACTAAATATACCAAATACTGTTAAAGCCTGGAATCCAGGGAAATAATGCACTTGCCCTTAACAGTACAGTAAACAAGTCATAGGTGAACCAGTAGTAGGAATATATTTTACAGTATTTTTTTTTACTGTAAATGAAATTTCTAAAGTCAACGTTTTCATTAATCCAGTAGTGCAGCAACATGCCTTCTTATTCTTTGATGTTTTGAGATGTGGACACTTTTCTATATTCTTGATTTCAATTTAAAACAGGTTTGAATATTCTTACTGTACCAAGGTTTTGTGGACAGAAATGGCTTGAAGATTACATTTCCCAAAGCTAGTTGCAGTAACCTACTGTACAACAGGTTCGACTACTATACCCCAAAGTCCAGTTCCTTTAATTAATATAAACAAGGCTTGAGGCTAACTTTAGTTTTGCTCCTCAGTTGAAAAGTGTTGGAGGGACGTACATAAGGAATCCGTTTATACTATTGTAGCTCAATGCAATGATACAATTGTGTTGTGAATACAAAGCAAGTAAGTACAAGGAAAAGGACTTTTACTTGTATTACTTTACATGTACCTGCGCTGTGGGTTGTACATGAAGAGCAGGTTGAGCAGTCTGTGTCCAGCGTCAGACAGCCATGTAAATTTGTTCTTCAGGTTGTTGTACGGCTGCTTCCTCAGACTGTACTGACCGATGAGGGGCAGCAGAGAAAAACCCTGGAACACACAAACACACACACACACACACACACAATGTGGCATACTCCTTTAACATCATCAGACATCACAGGGAGTTTAGCTGATGCTGTAGACATATAAACTAAGAAATCTCACCGGCCAGATGTTTGCGTTGGGTGTTCCCAGCAGCTGGACTATCAGGTCCACCTGCTGGATCTCAGAGGTCCCGGGCAACAGGGGCTTGTGAGCGAGCAGCTCAGCCAGGATACAGCCCACGGCCCTGCAACAAACCGTACGGCAGCAGGTTCAGTCTTGGCAACGATTCTTGCCATCTTTTCTACATTGTGGGAGAAAGTCTAAAAAATATCTCTGATTGTGATTAGGCGTAAGAAAAATGGAGGTTAAAGCGTAACTCTCGCCAAAATACAACCTAGGGTGTGAACAGGCGAGCTAAGGGCGCTACTATGATCGCATCAAAATCAACATTTACAATCACTAAGAAGGCTCGACACAACAAGTATTTTCAAACAAAAAGAGACTAGGATGTTTTTTACAGTGTGTTCAGGGGACAGGCAGCTAGCAGATAGTGAGGAGATGTTTTTTACAGTGTGTTCTGGGGA
>NC_048414.1:29262171-29263538 GCF_013103735.1 Etheostoma cragini
GGCCAAGTAATCACTAGTGGGAATGCCATACTGATAAGATTTAAATTTCAGCAAGCATGTTAAATATTACAAATATTATATTATTATAATAGTAATTCTTTAAGCCAGGCCTCATAGATACGTAGCAGGCTTGCTTTTTTGATTTTATTTATTTAATTGTATCAAAATGCCTTATATATGAAATAAAAACATCAACACATAACATCAGGAAAAGACAAGACCTTTACCGTGTGTGATAATCAATGACATAACATCAAAACATTTTTGTTAAATAAAAAACACTGACCTGTTGTTCTATTCTGCTACGCTCTAGTAACCAGGCCTTATTTCTCTTTTTGAAAGAGTTCATACTGGACATGACTTGAACTTTGCAGTCTAACTTGTTCCACTGAACTGTCCCTAAACAGGCAAAAGTTCCTTTCCCTTACACTGTCCTAAATCTCTAAGGACGCTGCCACGAGGGAAAATACTGTGTGTGTCTTTTACCTCTGTAAACTCAACAAAAAACCAAACAATACTTTATGGATCATGGTCAGGCTTTCTTAGAGCCAAGGCAGTCCAGCCTACATGCTGCTAGAGGAGACCGTGGTGGGTACTGAAACCACCACCAGATAGAAATCTAGTTAAAGCTGTACCTGAAATGTTTAACACAGTTTTACATTCAACTCTACACATGTATGACAAGTAAAGGGGGTGAAAGGATTGTATGTTCTAGCAGCTGGCTCAGTCATTACCCTCTTTAATCCCGTTATCAGAGACCTGAAGGTGTCTAATCTGCTGATGACGGACAATGGCTGCGTTAAGATTGGTGAGTCAACCCTTTTACCATAACCACCTCTGCAGCTGTCCCTATGATCACATTATTCCTGTACTGACATACATCCCGAGAGCTGCTAGCGCTAACCTTTGACCTCTCTTTGTCTTTGACAAGGACTGCCTGCTTATTTCATGTAAATTTAGGGTTAGCATGTGCAAGTTTGTAAGTAGTCTTTTGGGAAAATGTTTTTAAATCAAGGTCCACTTACCATTTATGGAGCTTTTAACCACATCTTACTGATCCACTGAGCCAAACTCCATCTGATGAAGACCAGGACAACCCTGGTTAACAGGGTTTCTGCAAAAAGTCTAAGATGACGTCCTCAAATGTCTTTTTTTATATCCACAACGCAAAGATGTACAGTTTACTGTCCCAGAGGAGAATAGAAACTAGAGCATATTCACATTTAACAAGCTGACTTTAGAGAATTCTTTCATGAAAAATGACTCAAACCAATTAATTGATTATCAAAATTCACTCACCGGCCACTTTATTAGGTACACCTGTCCAACTGCTCGTTAACACTTAATTTCTAAGCAGCCAATCACAT